>NC_081423.1:61257621-61377876 GCF_949786415.1 Peromyscus eremicus | reverse complement strand
TGCCCGTGCTGTGCTAGGTTTCTGAGGGAAGCTTTTAGCCGCTCATTAGTGAGCCGGGAAAGGGTCAGGTACTCTGACCTTAAAGTGAGAGGCAGGACAGAGGGGGAGGAGCATGTGCTGTGCAGCCCTTGTTCCTCCTCTCCAGCAGCAGGGCTGTGTGTTGTCTCCTTTATACATGGGGTTTCCTGAAGCATGCGTGTCTTTACAGAACTATGGCCCAGGCCTGACTTGGAAATCTCCTTTATTGAGGAAGGAGCAGTAGCACACACCTGTAATAAATAATCCCGGCTACTTAGGAGGTTAAATCAGGAAGATCTCATGTTCAAGGGCAACTTGGACATCATAGACACCATTGAGGGAGAAGGTCAGAGAAAGAAGTGAGAATTTTCTTCAGTAAATGTTGACAGTAAAGAAAAGCATGGACAGGTGCAAACTGGCTGCCTCCTGTCACTAAAATTCCCAGTAAGTCAGATTGAGGGCTGCAAGGCTTTTCCTAATGGACTTCTTCCTCAGGGCTATGGTGACAAGCACATCACACTGTATGATATCCGAGCAGAGCTCAGTTGTCGTTATAAGGACCTCAGGACAGCCTACCGCTCTCCTAACACAGAGGAGATTTTCAATATGTTAACCAAAGAGACGCCAGAGACCTTCTACATTGGTAAGTTATGAGGCTGTACTTATACTCCAAGAATGGCGTTTACTATGTGCACATAAACTGAAAATGATTGCAGTAGTGTAAGACAGGTTTACAGGGTATAGTGGTGCACACCTTTAATTATCCCAGCACTGGGGAGGTAGAGGCAGTCAGATCTCTGAGTTCAGGGCCAGGCTGATCTGCAGAGCAAGTTCCAGGACAGCTAGTGCTACACAGGGAAACCCTGTCTCTAAAAACAAATTGAAAAAAAAAAAAAAGTTTACACATCAGGTGAGGAAAACCAAGAGATCTTTTATCCTAGTTTGCTTTCCTGTTGCTGTGATAAAACACTGACCAAAAGCAGCTTTTGAGGAGGAAAGGGCTTATTACATCTTACAGATTAGAGTTCATCATTGAGGGAAGCCAGGACAGAAGCTTGAGGCAGGAACCTGAGCAGACATCGTGGAGGATTGCTGCTTACTTTTACTGGCTTGCTCTTGGGCTCACGTTCAACTGCCTGTCTTACATACCTGGGACTACTGGCACTGTCCACAGTAGGGCTAGGCCTTCCTCTATCAGTTAGTGGCTAAGAAAATGTCCCCAAAGACATGTCCATGGACAGTCTGATAGAATAATTCCTCAGTTGAAGTTTCCTCTTCTCAGGTGTCTCTAGTTTGTGTGAAGTTGGGAAAGAATTCAAGGCCTAGACTGGAAGTCAAAATTCAGGTCAAGATCAAGTTAGACTTCTGTCCATGCCCATTGGCGCAAACCTGTAATCTCACCTATTTGGGAGAGAGGGGAGGGAGGACTGTAAATTTGGGAACAGCCCAAGCTACGGAGTGAATTTACAGTAAATTGGTGAGAATGGGTCTCAAAATAAAAGGTAAAAGGAGGACTCGGGGTGTAGCTCCTTGTTGGAGCATTTCTGTAGTATTCGCAAGGCCCTGAGTTTAGTCCCCAACACTGACAAAATACAAATAAAGTTCTACTTCTAGCTTGCTTTGAGATCTTTCATTCATGGAGTTGGCTTACAGGAATCATTTCCCTGGCATAATCCCTGGCATTATCCTCCAGGATGAGGAAGAAATCGGTAGAGATGCTATAAGACAGATGTTGTGTCAACAAAGGGTAGTGGGAAGGAATCAGTTCTCCCTCCTCTTAACCTGCTTACTTTCCTCCAGGAAAGCTCATCATCTGCAATGTTACCGGCATTGCTCACAGACGCCCACAGGGTGAGAGCTATGACCAGGCCATCCGAAATGATGAGACGGGGCTGTGGCAGTGCCCCTTCTGCCAACAGGACAACTTTCCTGAGCTCAGCGAGGTACGTGCTGCAGTGCTCCTGTGGGGGTGAGTTCTTGAACTGAGAAGTCTGGTGCAGAGACAGAAGTGGGAGTGTTTTAGTTCATGCTCTCCTCAAAAGAGTACACAAAAGAAGGGGTGAGAAGAAGTGAGATGTTACCATATGTCTCTCATGGTAACTGATGCAGTCACTGTAACCTTGAACTCTTGCCCCACTTTCTGTCAGTCCACTGTAGCGAGTCAGGATTTGAGAATATGCATTTTCACCCACAGAGTAGGTAGGCAGTTCCTTATCCTTGTTTGAGGGTATGTGTAGGCTGTGTGTGGTTTTTGTATTATCCCCACTCTAATTTTCCCTTTATTCTTTTAGGCATTATATGCTTGCCTGCCCTTCTTTTTTTTTCTTCTGGAGACTAGGTCTCATTATGTACCCTTGGCTTGCCTGGAGCTCACTGTGTAGATGAGACTGGCCTTGAACTCAGAGATCTGCCTACCTCTGCCTCCTTAGCACTGAAATTAAAGGTGTGCGCTACCACACCCAGCTAAAGTCACCTAGCATTTTCTGGCTTTTCACTTATTATTAATTAGATCCACAGTAGCAAGTTCCTGTATAGATACTTGTTCCACTCACTACGGCAGAACAGAACAAAAGAGACCACAGTGGAGTTAGGAAGTCAGTCAGTTAAGCGTGAAAGGTTCATCTAATGGCCTTAGTGCCAAGCATCAAGTCAAGGAACTCTGGATGTTCACACTGTTCCTTGGTGGGTAGCTGATTGTGTTTCCAGACTAGAGCCAAGCATCTGTGGTAGAATAAATTACAGCAATCTTAGATACCCTTTTCTGTTGGTGTGTGTGTTTTTCTAATTTTCTTATTTCTTTTATATATGTGTGTATACACCATTGTGTGTGTGTGGCAGTTAGAGGACATCTTGTGGGTTCTCTGCTACCACGTGCATCCCAGGGATCACACTAAGGTCATCAGGCTTGGTGGCAGGAGCCTTTCCCCACTGAGTCACTTTGCTGGCTCTCTGACTATTCTTTTTTCTTTTTTTCTTTTTTTTTTAAAGATGTATTCACTTTATTTTAGATGTGACTATTTTGCCTGTATGGGTATATGTGCACTATAATGGTGTATTTTGTGCCATCAGAGGTCAGAAAAGGGCATTTTCCCTTATCCCTGGAGTTACGATTGTTTGTGGGCCACTGTGTGGATGCTGGGAATTGACCCCAGGTTCTGTGCAAGAGCAGTAAATGCTCTTAACCACTGAGCCATCTCTCTAGTCTCCCCCCTCATCCCCGCCCCACATTACTCTTTTCTGAACACAGGAGCTCCAGAATCCTGACAATCAACCTGCTTTCTGTTCTTCAGGTCTGGAACCACTTCGACAGTGGTTCATGCCCTGGCCAGGCCATTGGTGTGAAAACACGGCTAGACAATGGTGTCACCGGCTTCATCCCTACCAAATTCCTCAGTGACAAGGTGGTGAAGAGGCCAGAGGAGCGAGTGAAGGTAGATGGATGACTAGCCTAAGGAGTAGTGTACTCTCCAGCTGCCCCAGTTGGGCTTTCTAACTGGGGGCCTCCCTACCAGAAGTTAGGCTCTGTTCCCAGTGACTGCTGGTGGTGAGAGCAGAGAGTAACTGGAAGAAGCTGCGAGAGCATCTGAATGAGCAGTGCCTTTTGTCTGCTGCTGCCTTTGTAAGCAGTTTTTGCTGGTTGCCAGCCCTCTGGGAGAGGGTTCCTCCTGTGTGGGAAGCTGTGGTTTCAGCACATGGCAGGAAGTGAGACCCAGCCTCGCAAATAAGAAAGCTCTGCCTGTTCTCCCGTTTAGACAGTGTTGCTCAGGAGATTTTAAAGGCTGTGTGTTGCAGCTCTGTCCATAGACTACCTCTGAGCTTCACAGCAGAACAGGGCCACACAGAAGGAGCCTCCAAATGAGAGCTTGGCAGTAAATTGCCAAGCTCCCTTCTGTCCTAGACACTCAATGATATGTGTCCATCCATGCTCTGTCCTCCGCCCCATGTTTGGGGGGAGGAGGGATGTTATACACACACCATTGTGCACTCGGAGGTCAGAGAGTAGCTTTTCCGGAATTGATTCTCTCCTTCCACCTTGGGTTATTGGTTTGGATTGGCTGGTGGGGAGGTGGTTTTGTTTTGTTTTTGAGACAGCTTCTCACTTTATAGGCCATTATAGACTCGGCCTACCTCTGCCTTCTGGAGTGCTAGGATTAAAGGCATGTACCACTATACCCAGTTCTACCTCAGTTTTTATGGTTCCTCATCTGGCTTTTTATGAGGGTTCCAAGGATCAGACTCAAATCTCCATGCTTGCCACACTGAGCCACGCCCCCGCCACCTCCCGCGCGCGCGCGCGCTGCGCGCGCGCGCACACACACACACACACACACACACACACACACACGCGCGCGCGCGGCGCCGCCCCCCCCCCCCCATGTTGTCTCTAATCTTACAACTTCAAATACTCTTTTTCTTTTCAAAGGTAGGGTCTCATGTAACTCACCTTGGCCTCAAACTTGGTATGTAGCTGAGGAGGACCTTCAACTTCTAATCTCCCTGCCTCTACCTCCCAAGGGCTAAAATTCAAAGATATATGCCATATCTGTTTTTATGTAGTGCTAGGAATTAAACCCTGTGAATACTGGGGAAGCATTCTAGTAATTGAGCCATTTTCCCAGCTCTTGGTTTTTTCCTAGAGAAATCTGAATGCCTTTAGGATCACCCAGTCGGTGACATGGCTGAATCCAGATTTGCCAGATACAACTTCTACAAGAAAGCATTTAATTGGAAGCTTACTTACAGTTTTAAGTTAGTCCATGATCATTTTGGTGGGAAGCAGACAAGCATGGCTCTGGAGCAGCAGTAGCTGAGAGTTTTTAGATCCTGATCCATAGGCAACAGGCAGAGAAAGACACTGGGCCTGGTCTGGGCTTTTGAACCTTCAAAGCCAATCCCAGTGAGACACTTCCTCCAACAAGGCCATGTTTCCTAACCCTTCTAAATAGTTCATCTGAAGACTAAGCATGCAAATATATGAGCCTCTGGGGGCCATTCTCATTCAGCCCCCACAACCTATATATGTCTGGGAAAGCTGTGGACTTAAGGCTCAAAAAGACATTCTTAATAATGAAGCCAGGATTTTCAACAGGATCCTAACAGAGCAAAAAAAAAAAAAAAAAAAAAAAACAACAACAACAAAAAAAAACAGCTGTTCAAAAAAGGGCATGAGCTTTGGAGAGCAATGTGGGAGGAGTACCTATGATAACCCACCAGTTTTCCAGCTAAGAGTAAGAGTGGGAAGCACTGGTACTGGGCACACCTACCCACCCCAAACTCTACTCTGCCATTTGGTAGCTGGCTTTGAGCAAGTCCTACCTTTCTGTTTGGGCTTTGCAGTTTTTTGTTTTGTTTTGTTTTGTTTTTTATGTGAAATAAAGCATTGGGCTAGATAGTCTTTGTCCCTTCCAGCTCACATGTTCTGTGGATCTAGGTGGGGATGACTGTTCACTGCCGTATCATGAAGATTGATATTGAAAAGTTCAGTGCAGACCTGACCTGCCGGACCTCAGACCTCATGGACAGGAACAATGAGTGGAAACTGCCCAAGGACACCTACTACGACTTTGATGCCGAAGCAGCCGACCACAAGCAGGAAGAGGACATGAAACGGAAGCAGCAGCGGACCAGTGAGTGCCCAGCAGTGGGCCTTGCTCCTGAATACAGCAGCCCACACTCTGGAACTTAGGCTGCCGTCTGTGTGCATCCATTTCCAGGGCTGGGGGGTGACCAGTTCTATGATACTGAGGCCCAGAGGCATGAAAGGCAAGCATGAGCAGGACTGAACCCGGGTCTCCTGACTTACATTTTGCTGAACTTCATCTCCTCATACAGCCTAAAAACTGAGGCTGATAGCTCATTCTCATCAGAGAACCCAAGCCCAGAAAGTGTCTCAGAATCCCATAGCGGGTCAGAAGCTACCCATGGTTGTCCTGTTGCTATCAGTTCCTAACCCGTCACCTGGTCTGTCTCTCTCCTGCCCCCTTCAGCATACATCAAGCGAGTGATCGCACACCCATCCTTCCATAACATAAATTTCAAACAAGCAGAAAAGATGATGGAGACCATGGACCAAGGAGATGTTATCATCCGACCCAGCAGCAAGGGTGAAAACCACCTGACAGTGACCTGGAAAGTCAGTGATGGCATCTATCAGCATGTAGATGTGCGGGAGGAGGGCAAGGAGAACGCCTTCAGCCTGGGAGCCACTCTGTGGATCAACAGTGAGGTGAGAGCCGGCCTGAACAAG
This sequence comes from Peromyscus eremicus, assembly GCF_949786415.1. Taxonomy (NCBI): domain Eukaryota; kingdom Metazoa; phylum Chordata; class Mammalia; order Rodentia; family Cricetidae; genus Peromyscus; species Peromyscus eremicus. The sequence goes on along the minus strand of NC_081423.1, from coordinate 61,371,611 downwards.
TTCTTTCTGTTGCTTTCACCTGACAGTAACTTGACACATCATACATACTTTTGTTAGGCAGAGCATCAAAGCAGGTGATTTGTAGAATAAGTTACTAGCTTCTCCCCACTCCGTGTTTCAAATTTTAAAATAGCCCAGAGAGAACTATTGAGGAAGAGGAAAAAACGTGTGTGTGCATACATACACATGAGGTCTCTTACCTGTGTTCAGCAAGGAGAAATCCAAAGTTCTCCATTGTTCCTGAATACCAGGGAAACATCATAGTTAGTACTCCACTTTATTCTGGTAAGCCAGTGTCTGGAATTTAATCAAACCAGTTGATAAATTGAGGGGATTTTGCAGTAGAGTGAGGTAGAAGTCAGTCTCTGCTGTCCTCTCTCTTCAGGGTGGGTTTATAAAGGGCAGGGAGTCTTAGCTCTGGATAGGATATGTGAGGTGTTAGTGTTCTTCCTATAGGAATTTGAAGACTTGGATGAGATTGTTGCCCGCTATGTCCAGCCCATGGCTTCCTTTGCTCGAGACCTACTGAACCACAAGTATTACCAGGACTGTAGTGGTGGGGACCGAAAGGTAAGTCTGAGACCCTCTGAGGGATGACATCTTCCAGGCTCCTAAGGGTGGAAGCTTCCCCTTGAGTGTGGGACTCAGTGGTGAAGGAAGTCTATTTATGTATTCACTAGTCATTGTGTGCCAAGCATGCTACCATCCCAACCTGTCTCCTCATTCTACCCCCAGAAGTTAGAGGAGCTGCTCATCAAAACTAAGAAGGAGAAGCCCACCTTCATCCCTTATTTCATCTGTGCCTGCAAGGAACTGCCCGGCAAGTTCCTCCTGGGATACCAGCCCCGGGGGAAACCCAGGTGAGCACTGGTGCTAAGAAGCTGCGGCCTGCCATTGGGGTCATATATAAGCTAGAAGAGAGTCCAACCACTCTGGTTCTACCTTCCTCTGTCCTCTTACCTATTCCGAACAGAAGTGGTGGTAGAGATGGGGAGAGGTTCATGATGCACATATGCCCAGGCTGTGGCCCAGCACAGAATCGTATGCGTCATGAGAATTTTTTGTGGTTTTTGGTTTTGTTGCTGCTGCTTTTTTTCCTTCCTCTCTCCCTTCCTTCCTTCCTCCCTTCCTTCCTTCCTTCCTTCCTTCCTTCTTTCCTTTGTAAGCTGATTGTGATGTTCTCAAGCATGAACTTTGTAAAAGGCAGTGTGTGTCCCAGTGTCGAGAGGTTGGCCATGCCTGGTAGAGACAAACAGCAGAGTCACCTAAGAAAGACACCCTCATCCACACTAGAACAGGGTTCCCTTCACCACCACTCCAAGGCACTGCAGTGATTGGGAAGGCTCCTCCTTCATCTTGGCAGAACTTTCAGCACATGGTGGCTCACTCATGCCACAGTATGTGTCTCTTGTGTCCTACTGAGTGTGGGTGTGGTAGATGTGTCTGCTACTCTGTTCTCTTCCGTGTGCAACTGGCGGGCTGCTTTTCCTGAGACATTCCTTTTCCTGCACCTCTCCAGCTCACCCTGTCCTGTTTCCTTAGGTTGATCTACTTAGGTCTGTTGGCACCAGCCATCCCACCCTCGCCGAGGACGTTTGTGCTCTAGCCTTGTACTGGCCACGTGTGATACATAGCTTGGACCATTTGGTGGGGCTCTGGGACCTTGTGGCACCTGGAACATCATGCTCTTTTTGAGATGCCTTTCCTACCACATCAGTGCCTTCTCTGGAAGGCACTCTAAGAGAGGCAGCCAGGGCCCTGTGAGACTGTAAATGTCTCACAAAGACCACGTGAGGGGCTGGAGAGATGGCTCAGAGGTTAAGAGCACTGTCTGCTCTTCCAGGGGTCCTGAGTTCAATTCCCAGCACCCACATGGTGGCTTATAACCATCTGTAATGAGATCTGGTGCCCTCTTCTGTATACATAATAAATAAATAAATCTTTTTTTTAAAAACCACGTGAGAATTTGGGAACCTGGAACAATAGATAGAAAACAATTTTTGGTTGAGTATAATTGAGGCCTGTCAGGGGAGATCCTGCAGTGATCTGCGGCTGGTTTGATTCCAGAGTGTTAGCACCTAGCCTTGATCTGCCTTTTGTGACTGCTGCCTTTTGTGTCTGGTACCTTCTGTTTGAAGTACATAGATCTTATCTGAGAGTTTCCTAAAGGTTCAAAGCCTATGCAAAACCTGGTTATAAGAGGACTCAACAAACTGAGATGTCTATAACTTTGGAATTCACATTGGCATTGTCTCTTTGGTGAGCTTAGATGAGAGGTTTCCATATACGGAAATTGACTTGCTAAAAGTGTGAATTGTATAACAATTAAAAAACCCTTTACTAAGCTATAGTCAGTCAGTTTGCCGGAGGTTAACTTCCCTGCAGGTGCAGAAAGCTAGAATTCATCCTGGACTGCCTCTGTTTCTTCTTTCCACGGACCTCGTGAACCCAACACCGTGCACAGCAGAGGTCTTGGCCATGCTTAGCATTGTCTCGGTTGCTGGCTCTTGAGTGAGCACAGCACTGCTTTTAGGTATGATGACTGCCTTGGATACTTGAGACTGCCCTTTAGGCTTAGGGGCGGTTAAGCTTGGTACAGTCACATAGGTGTTAAGTGCAGAACTCAAATTTAGAACTAGAACCAGGCATAAAGGTAAGGCCCATCCTCCTAGCCACTCTGCTACCGTCAGAAGTAGTGAATGAGGGCAGACTAGCCACCTTCTAGAGTGCTGAAGAATTCTCCCTGCTTATCTGGAGCTGCCCAGTGAGGCCTCTTCCCACCTCATGTCCTGTAACCTTGGTCTCCTCTCAGCTGTAGCATGCTGTCTTCAATGAATACACCCCCTCTCCAGGGCAGCCTCAGCACACAAGGCCACTGCACCTTACCCTTGATGGTGCTGTCATGTGCAGCCTCCCCATCGTCTCCCTCCTCCAGCATCCAGTACGGCTGTGTACGTGGTTGACACTTATTTAGTCACTTTCTCACAGGTGGCCACAAGTGAAACGTCATGACCGAAAGCAAGTTGGCAGGGGATGGGTTTATTATATCATAGTTCGTGGAAGGAAGGCAAGACAGGAACTCAAACGGGGCAGGAACCTGGAGGCAGGAGCTGATGCAGAGGCCGTGGAGGGGAGCTGCTTACTGGCTCACTCAGCCTGCTTTCTTACAGAGCCCAAGACCACCAGCCCAGGGGAGGCCCCAGTGGATTGGGCCTTCCCACATCAATCACTGATTAAGAAAATGCCCTACTGCCTACAGCCCGGTCTTTTTTTTTTTTTTTTTTTAAAGATTTATTTATTATATATACAACATGTATGACCAGAAGAGGGCACCAGATCTCATTACAGATGGTTGTGAGCCACCATGTGGTTGCTGGGACTTGAACTCAGGACCTCTGGAAGAGCAGTCAGTACTCTTAACCTCTGAGCCATCTCTCCAGCCCTTTTTTTTTTTTTTTTTTTTTAAGATTATTTATTTTGTATGCAATGTTCTGCCTGCGTGCCAGATCTCATTACAGATGGTTGTGAGACAGACACTATGTGGGTGCTGGGAATTGAACTCAGGACCTCTGGAAGAGCAGCTAGTGCTCTTAACCTCTGAGCCATCTCTCTGGCCCACTACAGCCCGGTCTTACGGAGGCATTTTCTCAACTGAGGCTCCCTCCTCTCCAGTGACTTTAGCTTGTGTCGAGTTGACATAAAACTAGCTAAATAAGCAGTATCTAATGCTTGTTTCCTTACAAAATCTCAGGATAGAATATGTAACAGTGACTCCTGAAGGATTCCGGTACCGGGGCCAGATCTTCCCAACTGTGAATGGACTCTTCAGGTGGTTTAAGGATCACTATCAGGATCCTGTACCAGGTGAGTTCTGCTGTACCCTGCCCTTGGCTGTGGGGAGAGGGACACGGGTCCTGGCTCAGGAAGGTGAAGTCGGTTCTGGGTCAGCTGCTTCGCCCCAGCTCCCGTCTGAGCAGCGGGGAGGCTCTCCGCCCACTGGCTGTGCAGCTCCACTTCCACCCGCTTCCTCTCCTCTCTGACTTGGTTGTGTTTGTTATGTTTTTTGAGACAGGGTTTCTCTGTGTAACAGCCCTGGCTGTCCTGGAACTCACTAAACCAGGCAGGCCTCGAACTCACAGAGATCCCCCAGCCTCTGCCTTCTGAGTGCTGGGATTAAACCTCTTCTGACTCTTGAACTGGGAAGCCAGAGTAGCTTTCTTGAGGAACATAAGTGACTGCATCTGTTTCTTACAGGCATCACTCCCAGCAGCAGCAGCAGGACTCGGACCCCTGCTTCTATCAATGCTACCCCAGCCAACATCAATCTTGCAGGTGGGATGCTGGGGCTGAGACTTGTAGGGCAGTAGGGAGTCGGAGGGATTTACACCCTAACATGACCAACTGTGTGTTTACAGATCTGACACGGGCTGTGAATGCCTTGCCTCAGAACATGACTTCGCAGATGTTCAGTGCCATTGCTGCTGTGACAGGGCAGGGACAGAACCCCAATGCTACCCCAGCCCAGTGGGCATCCAGCCAGTATGGCTATGGTGGCAGTGGAGGAGGCAGCAGCGCCTACCATGTATGTGTTTTCGGGAGGATTCTTCCTGAACAGAGAGGGGAGGAGAGGGAGCGATCCTCTTTTACCTACAGACTCAGATGCTGTAGACACCTTTGGCCATGCCCACCACCAAGAGCTTCCTGTGCTCGGGCCTAGGAACCATCTCTTAACAGGTGTTCCTTATCTCCACACATTTGACAGTGAAGGGAGTAAAAAGTGAAGGGCCTGTCCTTTGCACAGAGCCTTGTGGGATATCTGGAACCCTGAGGTGTTAAAGATTAGTGGACAATTTTGTATGCTGGTGCTATCCTTGCTTTTCTTTACTCTCCCAAATAAATACCACTTCTGGTGGGTCAGCTGGGAGGCACTGTTCGCAGGCAGTCTTGTGGCCTGTCAGAGATTCACAATGACGTCAAGCAAGCCCACACCATACCCTTATTTCTCTGTCCACCCCTCTTTAGGTGTTCCCAACGCCAGCCCAGCAGCCGGTGGCCACACCACTAATGACCCCCAGCTACTCCTACACGACCCCAAGCCAGCCCATTACCACCCCACAATACCACCAGCTCCAGGCCAGCACCACCCCACAGTCCACTCAGGCCCAGCCCCAGCCTTCCTCCAGCTCCCGACAACGGCAGCAGCAGCCAAAGTAAGTCCGTGGAGAGGGGCGCACAGGCGGGTTACTAGTGGGGGGGTGGTGCCGTGTGGCCTGAAGACTTAGCAGAAGCAGGCAGTCTGTGTGTTCTTAAGTGCCAAGACCTAGGAGATGTGCCCATGGGCAATGCGTTCTGGGGAAGAATGGGAAAGCAGGAGAGAGGCTGCTTCCGTACGTACGAGTCAGGTTCCTTCTGTGATCTCTGCTATGACTGGGGGGAAGGCCCTTCTCACAGATCACAGAAGAACCTAGTCTCTTAGGGCCCTTCCTTTCTACTCCAGGTCCAACAGCCATGCAGCCATCGACTGGGGCAAGATGGCCGAGCAGTGGCTACAGGAGAAGGAGGCAGAACGTCGGAAACAGAAACAGCGGCTGACCCCTCGACCCTCTCCCAGCCCCATGATCGAAAGCACCCCCATGTCCATTGCTGGCGATGCGACCCCACTCCTGGACGAGATGGATCGGTAGGGGGCCTGTTCCTCGGACTCTGGTTACCTCTGAGGCTCCAAGAGGCCTGGCCACCCACAGCCTCACTCCCTGCCCCTCTTTTTTTGTCCATAAAGTGGCATGAAATGACATTCTCTTTAATGGTCAGCCTGGATGGGTGGCAGGCTGGATGGCCTTGTGAGCTGGTGTGCACCAAGGAGCAGTTCTCCCACTCCAGACTTGTGCCAACCACCTGTCCTGGGACCAGGCTGAGGAAGGAATGTAGCAGGGAGGAGAATGAAAGTGGAGCAGTCTGTAATCTCCCCGGAAGCCATTTTTGACTTTCTGCCCTCACCTGACACAGGCTAGAATGGGGCATCAGGCTCGACTTGTCCATGTCCCCAGCCTTCCTGGGGAGACGATGCTATTTATTCAGTTTGAGGCAGGCGGGAGAGGAGGGTCCTGATGTCAGTACTTTGGTGGCTGTCAAAGTAGGACTGTGGGGGACGTAAGGAGCAGTGTTGACCTGCCAGCCCTGCCTACCTATCCTCATCTACCCATGGCCACCTGCTTCTCACCTGTCATTCGAATAAACAGTGTTTCTACAGAGCACTTGCCGAGGCCTCTCTCCAGCTCCCTGCTCTGAAGGGTTGCTTCAAAGCAGTTGGAAACTCCAAAAACTTCCCGTCAGAGGCCAGGATTCAGATTGCCTGTGGTCACCTCCCTGCTCTGAGCCCCATGTCCCTGTGTGGACTTCTTACATCTTTTGTTAGCTGTGTTGAGATGGAGTCTCTAGCCCAGGCTGGCCTTGGAGTTACAGTAATCCTGCTTCTGCCTCCTGAATGCTAGAATTGCAGGAGTGACACACGTGTGCTTAAGGGTTTTCTGGTTTGTTTTTCTTGGTTTTTGGTTTTTCGAGACAGGATTCTCTGTGAGCCCTGACTGTCCTAGAAATCACTCTGTACACCAAGGCTGACTTCGAACTCAGAGATCCACCTGCCTCTGCCTCCTGAGTGCTGGGATTAAAGGTGTGCACCACAACCCCTGGTTAATTATGCATGTGCATGTGTGGGTGTATTCACAGAAGACCAAAAGAGGGCTTTGGCTCCCTTGAAGCTGGAGTGATAGGTGATATTGGGAACTCAGGTATTCTGCCGGAGCAGTAAGTGCTCCTGCCTGCTGGGCTGTCTCTCCAGTAGCTGCTTCTGTCTTAGCTTGGCTGTCCCATCTGTGACCAAGAGGTGATGACACACACACAGGGCAATAGGAAATGCTGGGCTAGGGCCACCAAACCATTGTGGTGTTCTTATCTTCTCATACAGTGGAGAAAAGTAAATCTGTGAGCCCCTGGGCACCCCTTCATTTCCCAGCTGTACCTTGGTCCCTGACAGCTGCTGAGAAGTCAGTTCTCTGCCCAGAATGGGCCCCTCACCTGCTCACCCTCAGACACACAGGCCATGGGAGAGGGCTGTTTCCCACCCTTGCGCCGCCCCCCCCCCCCCCCCTCAGGATCAGCCAGCCCCCTGGCTCTGCTTCCTTCCGCAGCCTTCTAATTTAGTCTGTGTGTCTGATTTCCCTGTTCTTCACACAGGCTTCATCTCCCGGTGATTCAGTGTGGGAGAGTAAAGCCTCCCCCTTTGTCTCTGCTTGGGTCGCCACTGCTGCCTGCATTTGAGCTCATACCCGCTTTTCTTCGTCTTTTGTTGTGTTGGTGGGAAAGGGCTGGCCTGCTGTGGGAACGCTTTACTTTCTCCAGCATAACAAGTCTATCTGCTGCAAGGGTGGAAAGGGCTGGGACTACACCAGCCAGGAAAATCACGTCCTCCATGGTGCCACAGCCCATCCCTTGGGCCACTCGAGGAGGGAAAGGCAGGCCGAGTGAGTGGCAGGTTCAGTTTATTGAAGGTGGTGCTGCACAGTGCTGCCCACTACAGAATGGGTTTTCACACACAGCGCTGGTCTCCCACACCCCATTCCCTCTCCAGATGATTCTGCCACCTGGTCCTAGGAGGGTTCTCTCTCCCTCCTACCTAACTTCCCATAGACATAGACTTCCTCCTTGAAAGCAGGATTGCCCCTTGAGTATCCCCTGACCCCTGGCCCCTTGGCTCTAGTAGGCCCAGAGCCAGCCACCTCCCACAAGAAGAGGCCCTGTTGGAGGGAGAGAGAATAGCAGTAGGGGTCAGTTACAGGCTTGATTTATTCACTCTGGTTGCCCTGGCCTCAGCTGAGATTGGGGTTGGACACTGGGGGAGATTTTCTCTTGCTCGTTTTCCTGGTTTGTAAGGTCTTTGTCCCATTCTTTTTGGCCTGGGAGGTGCTCTTCTCTCTCTTCTTGGGTGATGACTCCACAATATCTTCGCTGGAGGGCTCCTTTTTACCCCGTTCATAACTGTCCTCACTCTCCAGCTCTTCCCGACTTTCTGGGCTGGACTCTGATGTCCTGACTAGTTCTCTTGGGCTTAGTGATCGGCTCAAGTCTGGAGGGGAAGATTCTGATTTTGCTGGGCTTTTCTTCTTAATTATCTTGCCCTTGACTTTTTTCTTCAACTTTGCCTTTTCATCCACTATCTCATCCTCGTTGTCTTTCTCCTTCTCCTTTTTCTTCTTTATCTTCTTGATGGCCTTGCCCTCCTGACTCTTTTCTGTGGGGCTCTCAGAACGCCAGATGGTGATGGGCGCTGCTGAGTCGGGAGTCCTGGTGACCGACCCGACTGGGTCAGTAGGTATGGCAGTGGGGCACAACTGAGTTGGGATGGAAGGTGGGGTCTCTTCTTCCTCCTCTTCATCCTCTTCATCCTCCTTCTCGTGTAGGTTATCTGTCCTACACACATGATGAATGGGATGGTGGATTACTGCCACAGAGAGAGGCCTGTAGCCTTTGCACCTGGGGGGAAGGGACAGGAAGAAATTCATGGAGCTGAAGCAGAGCATTCTGGAGTCCTGTCCCCATAGCCAGCTGGCACTCACCAGCTGTACCAGATCCGCTCCACACACTCTTCCTCTGGGATGAATTCAAAGCAAGGGGTATGGATGATGTTGAAGCAGGTTGAGCCCCGATCTCTGGAGCAGGTCGGGCCTACATCTCGGGATCTGCTACTATTTGTCTTCCCTGAGCAGTCCTTCAGCCTGCCACACACCAGACTCTCAGCTTGGCTCCCATACCTCCATGACTCCCCAGGGGCCCAGAGGGACAGCCAGCTGCTTCTGGGCCTGGCCCAGGCTGCCAAGAGAGCTCCCCATTCATTGTTCTTGGAGCAGAGCAGGGTTTAAAAGCTGGGGCTAGGCTGGCAGCACCAGGCCAAAGCTGAAGAGGGAAACCTGAAGGGAATGGGTCCCCCATGAAGGGGGCCCTCACCTAGATTCACAGTCGCAGTGGCTGACAGCGTGCATGTGCCGGTTGTGGTGGCCACAGTCCAAGAAGGGGTGGATGATATGTCCAGCACACTGCTGGTGTTTCCAGCAGCACCTGTCAGTCTCCTGGAGTTCACCTAAGGGAAGAGGGGTCTAGGTCATTTGGAGGCAGCCGGGCACACCTCACTCTTAATGCTTCACCAAATTTCTCTGCCACCTGGTTCCCCAACAACGCTTCCGATCAGAGGTGATGACCCCTTGCTGTTCTGTGTCACCTTTACCACTCCCTCTCTCCTGTAGATCCAACTGCTGGTCACCAGCCACCACACTCCACAGTGCAGGTAGGGAATGGCCATGTCTTTGTGTCTGGCAGACAAGCCCACAGTGGCAGCCTTGGTTCTGACACCTGCCCTTGCACAGGCCCAGGTGGCCTCTGGTGCCCTCCACCCAAATGGCACAGGATAGTGGTTAGGCCTCTACAGCATGCTCCCTGCATCTTCTGGCTCTTCCATCTGCTTTCTTTCTCCTCCCAGCCCCACCACCACCACTACCACCACCTTTCTCTCTTCATTCCGTCTTGCTCTTTACTCATCAGAGTCAGTCTGGGTGGGAAGGTCCTTAGCAGCTGAATGTAAAAAGAAGTGACCTCCACAGATTGCCATGGTGCCACACCCACACAAGTAAGTCTTTTTAAAAATCGCTTTAAGCAGGGCGGTGGTGGCTCAGGCCTTTAATCCTAGCATTCAGGAGTCAGAGGCAGGTGGATCTCTCTGAGTTCAAGGCCAGCCTAGTCTACAGAGTGAGTTCCAGGCCAGCCAGGGCTACACAGCGAAGCCCTGCCTCCCAGGAAGGGGGTGGTGCTTTAAACATCACCTTTTCCTCCCAGAACCACAGAATGCTGGACAACCTGCCATGGCCTATGGCAGTCTGTGGATTAGGCAACGTGATACTGCATCCCTTTTCACAGGCACAGGGAGAGGATACCTCTAGGGCTAGGGGAGGTTCCCACTTCTTACTGAGCTACGTGAGGTTTTCATGGGGCTCCCAGTGCTTCATCTCTGACCTTGCTTAGGGATCCAGGTGACCCCTGATTTCCCTCTGCTCCTATCTAAAGGTAAACATGCCTCTCTGTAGCCCTGCCTCCTGCCCCACATCTCATGGAGACCCTCCAGCAGGAATTCATTGACCCAGGCAGAGGGTACGGAAGCCCAAGTGTCCATGTCCATTAAAGTGCATGAGAGAGAAGACAGTGAGTGGTCTGAGGCTTTCTCCTGCAGGCCTTCCCTTTCCCCCACAAGACTGAGGCTCCCAAGTTTCCACAGGACCCCTCACCCACTTTCTCTTGTGCCTTTTCTCCCCAGGGAAGTAAGGGGTGTGTACACAGGACCTTGTTAAATTAAGGCAAAGGGCAGCATGGAGGCATATGCTCGGAGCCCGGAGTCAGTCATGCCCAAGGCTTGGCTCTTTCACTTAATAGGGTAACTAACCTAAGACAGATTACTTTTCTGAGCCTCCCTTATCCACAGAATGGGACAGGGATAGCTATTATGCAAGGTTAGAAGGACTCAGTTCATGTTTGTGAACCATAAATTATTCTTCAAAGGAAAGGGGTGATCAGGACCCAAGGAAGGGGCCTTCTCTGGCACTGTAGACGGTAAGGACAGGGCAGCTGGGTCCTCCACCGTGTGACATGGTCCTGGGGACCACACTCAGGTCGTCAGGTTATCAGCAAGCATCTTTACCCATGAGCCATTTCACTGGACCCTGGGGCATCTGGGTAATTCCATCAAGATCCCTTCCCTCCGCCAAGTGTTAGCTCTCACAAATAAGGGGTAATGTAGCCTCTGGGGGCCATAGGTCCCCTGGACTCACCTTCAGAGGAGAGGGAAGACACATCACTGCTGGACTCCACACTAGCCAGATGTCCTCTCCTCCAGCTGGGCAACCTGCTTATATCTGAGAGAGCACAAAATGGCAGCAGTGACAGCAGCCACCTCCCCGAGCATTCAGTCACTAACCTTCCTAAGATGGGGTGCTGTGCCCAGACACAGACTGGGGATGCAGGGATTGAAAAACCAAGCTGCTGTTCTCCAGAGGCTGAGAGAGGGGCAAGGAGACAGAGGCAAAGAGGTCCATGGCATCAGTGTGGTGAAAATGGGGGAGGGGAGTGGGCTGCAGAACAAGGGCCACCTGCCAAGACCAGGGCTGAAGAGCTGCAGTGGAACTGGAGGGATTGGGCAAGGGAGGGCAGTGCCACAACTTGTCCCAGGTATGTGGAGCCTGGTCAGAGGGTGGCCCAGGCAGACCACAGGTTTGTAGGGTTCCATAGGATGGACCCCATGGCCTCATGCATGCTAAGCAAGTGTTCTGCCGCTGAACTATAGGGTTAGGGTTAGCTAGTTAGAGGAATTAGAGAAGCACCCTCCTTAGAAATGAAGCATGGAACCAGCTGTCCAGACACTGTTATCCCAGCACCTAGGAGGGAGAGTCAAATGTTCAGGGTTATCCTTGGCTACATACTGACTTGAAGGCCAGTCTGGGCTACATGAGACCTTGTCTTTAAAAAAAATAAAAAATAAAAAATGAAAGAAGCCAGGAATAGTAGCCCACGCCTTTGGTCCCAGCACTTAGGAGGCAGAGGCAGGTGGGTCTCTGAATTTAAGGCCAGCCTGGTCTACAGAGCCAGTTCCAAGCCAATTGGCTATGCAGAGATCACTTTCTGAAAATTCTTAACCCACTACTGTTCCCCTCTGCCATCTGCAGATAATGTCACAGTCTCTGCCTGCTGCCTGTGACTCCCTCTATCTGCTACTTCAGCCTAGGGAAGAGGTGCCCCAGGGTCCTAGTGCCCCAAGCCTGTGTAATGTATGGAATGTTACCTCCTTCTTTTCTGTTTTTCTCCATGACAGGCTACAAACATTTCCTTTTTTCTTTTTTCTTTTCTTTTTTTTTTTTTTCAAGACAGGGTTTCTCTGTTTAGTCCTTGCTGTCCTGGAACTTACTTTTTAGACAAGGCTGGGCTTGAACTCAGAGATCTGCCTGCCTCTGCCTCTTGAGTGCTGGGATTAAAGGAGTGTGCCACCACTGCCCAGCACACTATGAACATTTTCAAATGGGACACTCCTCCAACACTTTTTTTTTTTTTTTTTTTTGCCACTTCTTTTTGTTTTGTTTCTTGTTTTGTTTTGTTTTTCCAGACAGGGTTTCTCTGTGTAGCTTTGCGCCTTTCCTGGATCTCGCTCTGTAGACTAGGCTGGCCTCGAACTCACAGAGATCTGCCTGCCTCCAACACTTTTTCTACCACGTGCATATTCCCCCTTTCCTTTCCAAGTCAAGTTTATTCATTCACCAAACAACTCTACTAGGCAGTGTTGAAGGGGGCCATATAACCCCACCTTCAGTGAGCTCAGACTCCCTCCCCTTCCTTCTCAGTGGTCTGCCCCTTTATTAAAATAGCCTTGGCCAAGGCTGCTAGCAATTTCTCAATAGCCAGCCCCAGCCCCAGCCTTTTTCTCTTAACTAATAACCAATCACTCCCTTGCAAACTGTTCCTTGGACTTCCATGAAAGCCCTCATCTTTAACTGTTTTGAGACAGGGTTTCTCTGTGAAGCCTTGGCTGTCCTGGAACTTACTCTGTAGACCAGGTTGGCCTCCAACTCATAGAGATCCACCTGCCTCTGCATCCCTAGTGTTGAGATTAAAGTCGTGCACCACCATACCCAGCTTGATTTTTGTCTCTTATGTATAGGGTCTTCTCTCCAAATAATGATACATATTTATGTCCCTTTTATTTCCTTCTGTTGTCATATTGCTCTAGCTAAGACTTCAAGCACTGTTATGAAGAGTGGAGATAGGTGGTGGTGCACACCTTTGATCCCAGCACTCAGGAGGCAGAGGCAGAAGGATCTATGAGTTTGAGGCCAGCCTGGGCTACAGAGTGAGATCCAGTGTAATACAGAGAGATGGTCTCAATAGAGTGGAGAAAATTAGTCACTTTTTGTCTTATTCTTAGTCGTAGTGAAGACACTTTGAGGTTCTTCTCTGTTCAGCATGATTGTGTCTGTAGGTTTGTTGTGTACAGCCACTCCTCTTGGCTTTGACTAGCTTTGTCTGTTTCTGACACGGTCCACTAGTATGGCCCACCCCACCCGAATATTGTCTTTCTCCTCCACTATACTTCTTTTTTGTATGTTTTGGGGGTTTGGCTTTGTTTTGTTGTTTTGTTTTGTTTTGGGTTTTTTTTGTTTGTTTGTCTATTGGTTTGTTTTTTTCAAGGCAGAGTTTCTCTTTGTGGTCCTGGCTGTCCTGGAACTCAATCTGTAGACCAGGGATTAAAGGCATGGGCCACCACCGCCCATTCCACTACACTGCTTAAATTGGTAGTTACAGGGTTCTGGTTTTGGCCACCTGCTCAACAGACACAAGCTTTTGGATAATATCATATATGTCCATAGTCTTAACATTTTCATCCATGAAATGACATTAATCGGGCAAGGTGTGGTGGTACATGACTCTAATCCCAATCCTGGGGAGGTTAGGACAGAAGAATCAACAAGCTTGAGCCAGCCTGGACTACATAGGACATTCAAGGCCAGCCTGGACTACCTGGTGAAACCCTGGCTCCTAACAAACAACAATAACAAGAACACAAAGAAAAAAAAAAAAAGACTGGCCAGGCGGTGGTGGCGCACGCCTTTAATCTCAGCACTTGGGAGGCAGAGGCAGGTGGGTCTCTGTGAGTTCAAGACCAGCCTGGCCTACAGAGTGAGTTCCAGGACTACACTAAGAAACCTGTCTCAAAAAAGCAAAACAAAAAAGAAAAAAGAAAAGAAATTGTGTGTCCCCCGCCACACACCTATCAGCTTCCCACCACCTGTGCATTTCTTGTATCTTATCCTTTTCAGAAAGCAACAGACATTTCAGCTAGAAATCAAGGGCTAATCCTCTCTCACTTCCATGCCATTTCTTGCCATAACTGTCTACCCTTGTACCTTCCTGTGCCTTCGTTTAAAGCCCTGTCATCTCTTGTCTGTCTGTTTGTTGTTTTTGAGGCAGAGGTAAGTGAGTCAGGCCAGCCAGGGCTGCACAGTGAGACTGTCTGTCTGTTTGTTGTTTTTGAGGCCGAGTCTTACTGTGCAGCCCTGGCTGGCCTGACTCACTTACCTCTGCCTCCTAAGTGCTGAGGTTAAAGGTTTGAGCCACAAAGCCAAGCTCAACCTCCATCATCTCTGACCTAGGATACAGCTGTATCTTCCTGCCTGGTCTCCCCACCTCTGGTCCTCACTACCTTTCTTCAGTCCTCCCCATACTGCCAAGTTGAGTTTTGTAGACTGTCAACTGGCCTACTACAATTCTTTCCCTCTTACCTGGAATTATATGCTGGAATTATAGGCATGTGCCACCAGGCCTGGCTTACATCCTGCCTTCACAATGAAGTGCTGTGTTTTTTTTTTTGTTTGTTTGTTTGGTTTGGTTTGGTTTGGTTTTTTTTGAGACAGGGTTTCTCTGTGCAGCTTTGCGCCTTTCCTGGATCTTGCTCTGTAGACCAGGCTGGCCTCGAACTCACAAAGATCCGCCTGCCTCTGCCTCCTGAGTGCTGGGATTAAAGGCGTGCGCCACCACTGCCCGGCCGAAGTGCTGGTTTTTTGTCATGCCCTTAGGATCCAGGACCTAGTTCTTTCCTTGCTGACAGTTCTTCCCACCCCTCACTTTGCCATTCTTTCTCCCCTGCTGCTCTCCCAAGTGCTACCTGCTCAACTCACTGGGAAAATGTTGCTCATAATGGCACACATTTGTAATCCAAGAACTTGGTAGGCTGAGGCAGAAGGGCTAACCTGGGCTACACAGCAAGACATTGTCTCAGAAACACCAATCTATCCAAGTGGAATTAATTGTGTGCTTTATGTGCCCACTGATCTGCTGCCATAGTTCTAGGAACTGTGACATGCCTGTATTTACTTAAGAATAATAACCATATTTCATCTGCCTCCATATCCAGAGAGCCATGGAAATAGCTCAGTCATTGTTGGCTGACTGAGTGTGTATGTTCAGTCTCCTATTGGAATACATAAATTCACTATTTGAGCCTCAAAGAGGCACAAAGAGTGTGTTCCTGGTTCAAACCTGGGTACTGTGTTTTATCTTTTTATATATTTATTTTTGAGACCATTTCACATAGCCACAGACTGGCCTAGAATTCCCCAAGTAGCCCAGGTTGGCCTTGAATTTATGGTAGTTCTGCCTTCTTGTCCCAAGTCCTGGAATTACCAACATGAGCCACCTTGCTCACTTTATTTATTTACTTACTTATTTTGACTGGAGCTGTGTTTTGGAAGACGTAGGGGAAGTCTCTGGGAATCAGATTCAGGGTTTCATACATGCTGAGCAAGCATTCTTACCTATAAGCTGTGACCCCAGCCCCCAGCTCTCCTGGGGGAGATTCCCAGGATGTACACGCTCCGCTCACAGTGCCAAATCCTAGAGTGGGCTTTTAAAGTATGACTTCAAATCTACATTGTATAGCTAGGGACCCAGACCCAGAGAGGCTGAGTAGCCTGCCCAGAATGAAAGGTAACAGACAATAGAGGCAGGAGGAAAGCCGTGGTCTTCTTGGCTCCCTAGCCAGTGCACTTTCAGTCCTGTGTTCTTTGTTGGCTAAGGAGACACATAAGCCAACACATACCCTATGCTGTAAGCTCCAAAGCCGAGTCTTAAAACTAGATTCGGCTCCCTATCCAGTCATCGACCCTTCAACACTTGCTTTTAGTCCCCAACACTGATAATTCCTCACTGCTGATTTTTCTTAATCCAAATCCACAGCTTGCCCTCTTCAGTTTGAATCCTAGTCACTCTAGTAAGGGCCTGTGCCTAGGTCAGGATCAAACTAGGCTGGTTTTCCTGCCTCCTGTCACTATGAACAGGCTTTGTAGATGCTGACACCATCAGCTGTATGGGAGGGAAATAGGAAGGATGGAGAAGGGGTGGGATTTAGAAAGGCAGCCTGCCCTTTGTCTACAGAGGATGGAGGGGAGCTGTGACCAAGGCAGGGCTCCAGAGCTCCTGCAGCAGAAGGAGGATGGATAATAGCTTGAAAGGAAGAGAAAAGCTGTGGTCTCTTCCTTGGGACAGGTAGCAGCAAGGGTCAAACTCACTGGTGATGCTCATTTGTAGAGGATCCTCCTTGTCCTGCGAAGGCCCTCCCCTCCTATGAGGCCCAGAGGATGGGCACAGAGCAGCCAAAAGGAGACAGTGTGAAGAGAGAAGAAACAAGGAAACAAAGTAAGAGAAGGGTGCAAGGGGCACTGAGTCCTCTCCTGGGAAATGTCTCCCAGGCTCAGGCCCCATCTTAGAAGTGATTGTGATGTCACGTGTGGAATCCTCAAACTCCTTCCCGCACTCAAGGTCAATGGAACCCATCGCCCATCCCCGGCACCAGGGTGAGCAATGGGCCGGGGAGGAGGGGTGGTGTTTGCCGGAGCCTCGCGCCTCTGGGGCAGAGGGCTAGGCCAGCGGCTGACTGCAGCCTAATGCTCTGTAGTTACGCCTTGGCACGGGAGCGATTGCCCCTGGCCAAGGCAGGCGATCTTACAGAGCCCCGCCCAGCCACGCCCCCAGCCTTCTGCCCCGCCCCTTTACCGGTGCTCTCGCTCTTGTCCCAAAGGTCAGTTTTGCAGCCAGGCTTTTCCTCAGTCCATCTTTTAATCGTTAGTGTCGTCCTGACCCACATCGTTGTCAGCCCAGTTCTTCCACAGGACTCTACCTCGTAGAGTTCAACCTTGAACCTCAGCGTGGTGGAGCCCTCGGCCCAGCGGTAAACTCCAGTCCAGCCCCTAGCTCCGCCTCATGCTTACCCAACCCCCAGCCCGCCTCCCCCCTCCCCGTCTTCCAGCCCGGGTCTAAGCGTCAGGCGTGTTCTTCATCCGGGATTTCCAGCTCCTTCCAGGTCCCTTTCGTCACGCCCTTAACGCCAGTACCTGCTTTTGCCTTTACATTACAGACCCAGCCCTCAGTCGCATGCCTAGCTCTCGCTGGCCCCTACTTCTAGAAACACCCGACAGAAACCTCGCCCCCAGCCAGGTACTGGCCCCGCCCCTTTCAGTCTCCAGAGCCTTTGCACTTGGGGACCCGCCCCGCCTTCCAGGGCGAGGCCGGGACATCCACAAGGTCCGCCCCTGACAGTTCAGAGAGTAGTCTTCTTGAACGTGGATTGCGGGTGTCCTGGCTTTGGTTCTCCTTGATGACATGATGGCTCTCCTCCACTGTGTATGGTACCTCCCCACACTCCGAGACCACTAGACCATCCACTCCAGCTCCCCCCTTCAGGTTTCCTCCAGTCCCATAGGCCACTTGGTTCTGGGCCCCATACAGCTAATTCTCCTGTTTAGTCAGTAACGTGGCCCACGTTCATGGTAACTTCATCCCAGTACACACCCTTTACATCCTCAAACACAGCATGTACACTTGTATATCACACACAAGGATGCCAAGACTACACACAGTACACAGACCTAATTTAACAATGTGTGCACCCACCCCACACATGCAGATCACAGAACTCTACACGCAGGCCTGTGGGAGCACTCCAGTACGGAGGTTGCTTCTCACATGTACACTGAATTAACCAGCTCTGTACACGGCAGAACCAGAGCTGTGGGAACAGAGATGGAAAATAGATACAAGTGACTGAATGAGAGATGCTTCGCAGATATTCCACACAGCTTATCTCTCAGTTTCCCTCCAAGCAGCTTCCAAAACCAAGATATGTGTGCCTCAAAAAGCAGAGGACAGGGCTGGAGAGGTGGCTCAGCGGTTAAGAGCACTGATTGCTTTTCCAGAGGACCCAGGTTCAATTCCCACCACCCACATGGCAGCTCACAACTGTCTGTAACTCCAGTTCCAGGGGACCTGACAACCATGGCAAAACACCAATGCACATCAAATAAATTTTAAAAAATATTCTTAAAAAAATACTGGACATGATGGTGCTAGGCTTTTATTTTTTTTAATGTGCATTGGTGTCTTGCCTGTATGTTAGTTTGTGTGAGAGTTTTGGATCCCGGTTATAGACAGTTGTAAACTGCCATGTGGGTGCTGGGAATTGAACCTGAGTCCTCTGAAAGAGCAGTCATTGCTCTTAACCACTGAGACATCTCTCTAGCCCTAGTGCTCACCTTTAATCCGAACACTCAAAAGCAGCTCTTGAGTTTGAGGCCAGCCTGGTTTTCATAATGAGTTCTAGGACAGCCGGGATTATGCAGAGAGACGCTAACTCAAAAGAGGAAAAAATAAAAAAAATAAAAAGCAGGGACAAGCCGGGCGGTGGTGGCGCACGCCTTTAATCCCAGCACTCGGGAGGCAGAGCCAGGCGGATCTCTGTGAGTTCGAGGCCAGCCTGGACTACCAAGTGAGTTCCAGGAAAGGCGCAAAGCTACACAGAGAAACCCTGTCTCGAAAAACCAAAAAAAAATAAAAAAATAAAAAGCAGGGACAAGGCCAGGTGTGATGGCATGTGCCTTTAATTGGGAGGTAGAGGCAGGTGGATCTCTGAGGTCCAGGTCATGGGGCTAACCATGAAACCCTATCAAAAATAAACATAAACCCCTAGTGCTAGGGATGGATTACCTCCATAGGAGTTGTTGGCAGGGAGGCCAGAGAAGCCTCCAGGACAACAGGGCTGTTCCCATTGCTGTCAGCGACATTCCAAAACTGAATGGTAAGACCCTGTTAGTGATGTCTCGTGTGTTGGTTACAGAACTTGGAAAAATAAGTCTAGGGCTGAGCCAAAAAGGTCCCTTACCAGTGGTCTAGCTCTTGTAGTACCAGAAAGTGCAACCAAGGTTGCTGGGGAGGATCATGGCCGAAATGTCCCACTCAGCTGTGGATTCTGCATGCTTCATGATGGAAGGGCCAGACAGACTGTGTCAGCTAGTGCAGGAGAGGCATAAGCAGCAGTGAATAAAACAAATTTTCCGATTGGACTTAAGCAAAGTCTCCAAAAAGGAAAAGTCACATCTAATATGGGCCTTAGACAAAAACCTATGGCCAGAGACTTTATAGGCCCCTGTGGAAAATCAACACCTATTGCTTTGGTAAATTAGTGTGATGTACCAGCTAAGCTGCTTCCCAACATCTGTATTTATGCCTATAGGTCATTTTCTGTCTTTTCCTCACTTGTGTTTTATAGCAAAAGAAATACTGCCAATGCTTGTCACCAGTTACGCTCTGTAAGATGGGGATACATAAAAAGACATCAGTATCCCACTAGGGTTAGTTGACCACAGTCAGACTTCTGTGTAACTTCCTCTAAGGCTCAGGGACCATTAGGAAAGGAGGCAGAAAGGATTTAAGAGTCCAAGGAAGGGGAGGAGTGTTCTGTAGCAATTTCCTCTGACATAAAACCTTCCATCTTAGATGGAAACCCCTTAAAAGACATAGGATGTTCTGCAGGGAAGCTCCTTAAGCTCAGGAAGTAAACAACGCAAAGACTTCAGGAAGTCCTGACATTGAGCAGATATCCGAGGCTCCTTCTTCCCCATGCGTGTTTAAGCAGTCAGGACTGCTTGAGAGATATTCTCAGATAAGCTGAACTGGCTGGAAGAAAGCCCCTCCAACCTGTTCAGCGGCCTGAGGGCTGTGCAGCAAGCTCCAGGTTCCATAAGCTGGCACTCATACTGGGGTAGCTTTTGGTGATGTCATTTATAGCAAAAGACTGTATCTGAGTAGACATCTCAGATAGTGTTATAGGACCAGCCTTAGTAATATTCTCCCCAGGGGCCCAGAAGAGAAACTATGAACGGCGAGAATTATTTTCAGGGAAAGAATCTAAGTACACCAAGCTCTTTGTCCATCTACTTTGTTCCTCTGGGATAAAAATCCTATCTACACAGCTTCAGTTCTGTTCTTGTGCCTGGCTCCTTTCTTGCCTGATTTCTCTCTACATTTATCTACTGTCCCCTTTAAGTTCTATCTTAATTCTCTCATCTTAGTTCTGCCTCATCTAGGTTCTTCTCATCTCTTTCTTACCCATCTAGTACTTCCCCATCTGGCTCTTCCTCACCTTCCATCTCGTCCTCAAGTTCTCCATCTAGTTCTCCAGTTCTCTTCTCTCTTCTCCGTCTACTTGTTCTCTGAAAATAAAACTGCCTTTTTATCCCTTTGACCCTTATCTCTCCAAGGTATCTCTGCTCGTGCCGTTTCTGGCAAGTGTGCTCCATCACTAGGCAACTTGGCTAAGCAACTTCCATCATAGCTAGATGTACCTGTGAGTTGGAACCCTTTAGTTCTGAGTTAATTGTTAAGGGTGGATCTAAAACTAGAGATAAGACTTTGGAAAGGAGAAGGTTAAGTTTAATTAGCACATCCGACAGGCCTTCTCAAACAGATAGTCTGGATGCTTAAGTCTGTTCTAGAGAGTACAGAGAGATCTCTGATAAGATCCTTTCATCATCCCTCTGGGGATGGTCCTGGCCAGATGCTGCTAATACAATAATTACAGAAAGGCCTGAAATTAGGGATCCTGGCTGCGATACTGGTCAGAAGGTTATCTAAATATTCCTTTAGTAGAGGGGAGATTGTGCCCAATGAATGATGGACAAGCTATAATAGCACACAAGAAACTCATAGCAGGAAACAGCTGATAATCAAAAGCCAAATATCAACAAGGCTCCTTGACCTCTGGAAGGCCCTTGGTTTCTTCCAGGCATTAGCTTGTCATAATCAGCTGAAATCCCACTTCATATATTTTTACAGCTTGCAGCATAGACACTCACCCATATTCCTGTAAGTAACCTGAATAAAACTCATGGGTTCACCAAGTTGGACTTAGAAGATACATATGCTTACTGTCATCAGTTCCTACCTGGGACAAATAGAGTTTTGATCATGTCTCTCCCTAGGGACACTGTCACACAGTACTCAGGTACATAGTCATTTCTAGGTCAGGCTGGCCTACAAGAGACCCTGCCTCAAAGAGAGGAGGAGACAGAGAGGAAGAAGACAAATGATAAAGAATAAAAAGGGTAATTATTCAGATTTTAGCCCAATGTGGATCTAAAGGATACAATAAGTCCTCTAAAACCTGGTCTCTGAGGTGCCAGCCAAGTGTGAGCCCTGTCTTAGCGGGCAGGAATGGACAGAATCTCCACAGGGGTTCCAGTCCCTAAAGCACTCCATGTCCCTACTCATTCCACATTATCCCCTGAAAAGGACTCCATCACAGAACATGCTAATAACAGATTTTAATGCATAAGGCACAGTATAAGGCTGGAATTATTAAGCATCATCATACATAAAGGGCCCAGCGGGCTGAGCAAAAGCAGCAGGAACACTGGCCCCCACCAGGCACCCTGGAGAGCCCCAGAGGGGTCAAGGGTCATCCAGTCTTTGGCATGGTGCCTGGGGGCAGGAAGTGACTAGCATGGTCCCAGTTACCCTCTGGGGTCACTGCCTTCAAGGGGCAGTTCTTTGGTCTGGAAAAACAGTGCAAATGTCCAGGGGTTGAGTTCTGAAGCAGTCGGTGTGGCACAATGCCCCAGGAACGGGCAGTTTCTGGACAGTCCTCACTCTTCAGGGACAGCATGTGGCCTTTTTCTTGCTGGCAGTTAGGTAGAGGTTTTTGTCATCACTGTTGATGCCTGGAAAAGGGTAGGAAATGTACAAAGCAGGATTGGAGGTTCCTCCCCTTGCTCTCTGCTACCTCCAACCCAGTAAGCACTTACGGACAACATCCCCAATGCGCCGAGCCCCCGATTTCTCCAGCTCAGCCAGGACATTGGCCTCAAAGGTCAATGCTGCCACACGGAAGAAGAATTCCCGGACATTCTCACCTGACATGGGGAGCAGAAATGGATGCTCAGGGGAAACAGTTTGCCCAGAACACTGGACCCAGCTCCAGATGTAGGAGTGAGAGGAGAGATGAGCAGGCACACACAGCAGAAGGCTGAGGCCCCCAACTCACCAGTGAGGGAGGACACTGCCCAATACTCAGCCTTAATCTCTTGGGCCACCTTGAGGGCATCCTTCTCCATTAGGGAATACTGAGCAGGAGTCTGTGAGAAAATCGGCGTCAGATTGGGGGTGGGTCCCCTCACCAAGTTGGCAAGTTCCCCCATCGGTACACTCACACTCAGGTCCTTCTTGGAACCCACAAGGAACAGAAGCACGTTGGAAGGGTCATTCTCCTTGAGTGCATCAGCGAGCCACTGCCTGCCACAGATGGTGGACAAGCAGTAAGAAATGAGTGAGCCCGACAGACCCCACCCACCATCTGCCCCATCTCCAGTTACTAGCTCTGGTTTTTCTCTCTGCCCCCCACCTGGATGACTCAGAGGATTGATCCCAGTTCCCCGTGTATTGCTGGCAGGTGCTCTACCACGCAGCTACAGACACACCCTCTTTTTCTGATCGCCTTCTCTAAACCCTCCCTGGACTTTCCCACTGTGTTCCGGGCACCCTCACGTACTTGGTGTGCTCCAGGGATGCCACGTCATTCAGGTTGAAGACGATGATGATGGCTGAAAGAGGGACAGAAACAGCTCCAAGGCTGGCCGAGAGATAGTTGCCTGAGGCTCCTTTTCCCTACCCCCCAGCTCTACTTGGAAGCTCGATGTGCTCGCTCCCAGACTGCCTGCATTCCAGGGCCCAGGCATACATACCTTGGGCTCCTCGGTAGTAGGTGGAAGCGATGCATTTGAACCTCTCCTGCCCAGCAGTGTCCCAACTGGAAGACAGAGGAGCAGAATCTAGATAACAGGGTGTGCGCAGCAGGGTGACAAGGCTAGCTGGAAGGGGTGGACGGGACACTCACAGTTGGAGACTGAAGGGGACACCCAACACTTCAAATCGTTCCATCTCAAAATCCACTCCGATGGTGGCCTTGTAATTTTTGTCAAAGGTGTCTTTGCAGAACCTGGGGAGGCACCAAGTAGCCTGTAGCACAGTCCGCCTTGTTAAGACTGATCTTACTGTGTCCTTGCCCAGCCAAGCTCCAGCACCCGGTTACCTATTAATGAGGCAGGTCTTCCCCACGGACAAGTCTCCCACAACGATGACCTTGGAGATCTTAAATCTGCTGGACAGAGGAAGTGAACATCAACTTTTCACTCTAGGGGGTTCTAATACTCTTACTGGGTCTTAGTTGCACCTAAGCAGAAAGGTGCATTACCATCGACAACAGGCCTCCCTGGGAGCCTGGAAGGTCCTGCACAGACGTGCTGGGGAGCAGTGTTCAACATTAGGGACTTTCACGCTCTCTCTTTCCCTGGGGTGTGTGCGTTGGGGGCGGGGGGGGGGGGCTTGGGAGGGGTCGTGATGGCCCAGGGTTTTACACACATTAGACAAATGCTCTCTCTTTTCTCTGAGCTGCACACACCCCAGCCTAGAGGCTCTATGGATGGTGTATGACCTCCCCATGGTGAATGCCTTCTCCATAGGCTCGAAACAACCTCGTTGGGAGGAAAGGGGAGAAGGTCAGAGCTGAGGCATAGCCACGGAGCCTCAAAGGGGTCATTCGAGTGCCTTCAAAGTTTCTTGAGTATTTTCTTTTTTAGTTAGGGGTGTCCCTAACTCACCCCACGGTGCCTGTCCGGTGCTCCTGGCAGGCGCAAGTGACGCGGGGGTGGAAGTCTTTGCGCACGTGCAAAGCGGCCTCCGTCCTCAGGCACTGAGAGGGACATTGTGAGAATGGGGCTTTTGTCCCGCGACCAAGCAGCCAGAGGTTGGGGGTAGGGTGGGAAGTGGACCACCCAGGAACAGCGGGCCTCTCTGGGCGACAGGGCTGGGCCCAATCCAACTGCTCGGGTGCCACCTCTCCCCGCCCACACTCCGCTACAGCCAGAGGCCCGACGTGGCCCTGGTGCCTACCTGGGGCAGCTCCGCCAGGACGCGGTCCCTCCGCACCGGCGCCAGAATGTTCATCTTGTCTGCGGCCTTGGGGGGCTCCCCGGGAAGGCGCGGAGGCCTGATCCGCCCCGGCGGCCCGGGCCCGTGGGGACCCGACGATCACCCGCGGCCGCGGGGTACCGACAATCACCCGGGGCCACGGGGAGCCTGCAGGAGCCCTCGGCCTCGGAGACGCTACGACCACCGCGGGCCAAGCGGACGAGACGATCACCCCGGGTCTGGGAGAGCCTACAATTACGCGAGCCCGGGGCGTTCCGAAGACCACTCGGGGGCGGGGAGACCCCCCTGCCGCTAGCTGTGGGCGGGGAGTCGCGTCCCGGGGAGCCCGGGCCCTCGTGGACCCTACAATGACACGGGGTCTGACAGCTCCTACGATAACGCGCGGCCGCGGAGACCCGACGACAACTCGGGGCTGGGATGGCCCTACCATAACAGAGCGGCCTGGGGGCTCGGGGCCGCCCCGCCACACCGGCTCAGTGCGCGCAGGGGCGGCGCTGCCGACGCCCGCCAACGGTGAGAGGAGGGGGCGAGGGCCCTGGACCCGCGGCGAGGCCTGCCGTCCCACTCCGTTCCCACTCGGCGAACGCTGTAACACGATCCCCGGAAATTCCTGGAGAAGGGCCGCCCCCTGCCCCGCACCCCGCCGCTCCGGGGCTAGCTGCCGCCCCAGTCGCGGCGGCCCTCGCCACCCCCCTCCTCTCTCCTTCCGCGCGCTGCCCGGGCTCTAGCTTTCAGGCCAGATTCCTTACCCTACACCAAGACTGCCTCCACCCAGGAGCCTTTCCAGACCGGGATCCCCTAAACCTCTCTCCCCTTCATCTCCCTGTCGGGGCTGCATCTTCCTTGGGACTCCTTACCCAACAGAACTGGTGATGGGGAACCGGTGCCTGGAGCGCAGCATCTGGCAAGACCCAGAGCCGCCAAGGGGAAAAGGGGGAGAGAAGGGGCCCAAGGAGAGGCGGCGCTTCCCTCCACGACTCCAGGCCTGGAATATGACTCACAGAGTCTGCCCCTGCTTGCCCTTCTGCCCCGAGAGGTGGGACGAAGCGCCTAAAGGGGGTGCCAAGATCAGAACGAGGTGTCCACCAAGGACCAGACATCTCAGATCTGCTGTTTTCCCCGTCGAGCCTCCTACCGAAGAGGATGAAGAAATGTTAGGTAGACTGGAATTCCGCATCACAGTTCTGGGACTCTAGGACTCCCTTCTTTTTTTTTTTTTTTTTTTTTTTTTTATTTATTTATTTATTTATTATGTATACAGTGTTCTGTCTGGCATATCTATGCAGGCCAGAAGAGGGCACCAGATCTCACTACAGATGGTTGTGAGCCACCATGTGGTTGCTGGGAATTGAACTCAGGACCTTTGGAAGAGCAAGCGGTGCTCTTAACCTCTGAGCCATCTCTCCAGCTCCCTAGGACTCCCTTCTAATAAAACAACTTTTACTTTTTGCGCGGCGCGCAGACACATTCACATACACACACACACACACACACACACACACACACACACACGAAGAAGAAGAAGAAGAAGAAGAAGAAGAAGAAGAAGAAGAAGAAGAAGAAGAAGAAGAAGAAGAAGAAGAAGAAGAAGAAGAAGAAACAGTTATATGTCTGGAGCTAAATTTGAAGATGCGAAGATGAATGGAACACAGTCCTAGACAGGGACGACTAGTTCAGAGTTGAAGACTATGAAATTATTCACAGTAAAAACTAGGTTATCCTAGAGCGGGGGGCTCTCAACCTGTAGGTCGCTATCCCTCTGGGTCACCTAAGACCATCGGAAAACACAAATATTTACATTATGACTCACAACTAGCAAAATTACAGTTATGATGTAGCATCGAAAATAATTTTATGGGCCGGGCAGTGGTGGCGCACGCCTTTAATCCCAGCACTTGGGAGGCAGAGGCAGGCGGATCTCTGTGAATTCGAGGCCAGCCTGGGCTACAGAGTGAGTCCAGGAAAGGCGAAAAGCTACACAGAGAAACCCTGTCTCAAAAAACAAAACAAACAAAAACAAAAAAAATTTTAAAAAAATTTTAAGAAAATAATTTTATGGCTGGAAGTCACCACGACATGAGAAATTGTAAAAAAGGGTCGCAGCATTAGGAAGGTTTCAGAACCACTGTCCTAGAGAAATCATATGCTATTTCAGCTGTGTCTAGAACTACTTTAGGAGTATTACTAAAGTCTAGCAAGCTGGCTCACACCTGTGATTCCAGCACTCATGAGACTGGGCAACAGAGTGAGATTTTTGTCAAAAAATAAAAAAAACTGGGTGTGGTGACCTTGGAGGCACAGGCAGGCAGATCTTTGTGAGTTTGAAGCCAGCCCGATTTACATAGCGAACTCCAGAGCTGGATAGTGACATCCTGTTTAAAAAATAGAAGGCCAGGTGGGTGGGGTGGCACACGCCTTTAATCCCAGCACTGGGAAGAAGAGGCACGCAGATCTCTGAGTTCCAGGCCAAAAACAAAAGATTAGGTAGGTCTGGAGAGACAGTTAAAGGATTAAGAACAGTGGCTGCTCTTGTGGAGGGCAGGGCTTCTGTTCCCAGTACTTACATGGCAGCTCACAATCCCATCAGTAACTCCAGTTCCAGGGGATTGTACACTCTCTGCTGGTCTCCTCTGGCACCAGGCACAGATGTTCACAGACATACACGCAGGCGAAACATTCATACGCATAAAATAAAATTGCTTTAAATGTTAAGTGCGATAGAATGATTCAGCAGTTAATAGTGCGAGCTGTTCTTTGTTGTTGTTTTGAGACAGGGTTTCTCTCTGTAGCCCAGGCTGGCCTTGAATTCAGACATCCTCCTGTCTCTGCCTCCAAGTGCTGGAATTAACGGTTCCCACCACCCCTGCCCGGGTGTACTCGCTGTTCTTACAGGGGACCTGAGTTCAGTTCACAATCACCAATAACTCCATGTCCAGGATATCTGAAACCTTCTGGCTTTTCTGGGCACCTACACACAGGCACACAAATGCAGACAGACAGACAGACAGACAGACGTAAATAAATAAAATCTCAGGGCCAGGTAGTGGTGGCACATGCCTTTAATATCAGCTCTCAGGAGGCAGAGGCAGGCAGATCTCTGTGAGTCCAAGGTAAGTTCCAGGACAGTCAAGGCTACACAGAAAAACCCTGTCTCAAGAACCATCCCCTCCCCTCAAAAAATCTTTATTTATTTCTTTGTTTTTGATTTTTCTAGACAGGGTTTTTCTGTGCAGTCCTGGTTGTCCTAGAACTCACAGAGACCCACCTGTTTCTGCCTCCCACTGCTCGATTAATGACATGCACCACCACTGCCTGACATAAATAAAATCTTTAAAAATTACACTAAAAATTATTTGGGAAATTCAATGTGTGTGTGTGTGTGTGTGTGTGTGTGTGTGTGTGTGTGTATGGCTGTTTTGTAGCTCTTCTGGAACTCTCTTCCATCTCATGCTCCGTTTTTTCTCTGCCACCCAACCACTATGGTAATAACTAAATCACATCTATCTCTGGACCCTCAATTTTCCACAGATGCTATATGGAGAAGTTAGAGAAAGTCCTGTTCTAACATCGTACAGCTTTGCTTCTCCTCTACCTGTGTCCCATTGCATTCTATGTGTACTTTGTTTATTTCTTGTGTAGCGCTGGCTGGTCTGGAACTTACTATGTAGAACAGGCTAGCCTTGACTTTGTGTCCATCTTTTGTCTCAAGAGTGCTAGGATTACGGATGTGACCTACGAAAGGCTTCCATCTATCTATCTATCTATCTATCTATTTTTTTTGAGATACAGTTTCACTACATATACCTGGCTAGACTGTAAATTGCTATGTAGACCAGGCTGATCCTGAATTTACAGAGATCTGCCTGTCTCTACCTCCTGGTGCTAGATTAAAGGTGTTTGCCACCACACCAAGCTACAAATTATATTTATTTATTTTTTCTTTTTTTGAGACAGGGTCTTTCTATGTAGCGCTGGCTGTCCTGGACCTTGCTATGTAGACTAGGCCAAGCTTGAACTGCTGGAACTAAAGGCATGTAGAGTCCACAATCAGCTTTAAAATTCTTTTTAATACTGTCTGTGTGTGGGTATGTGCCCACAGAGGTGTGGCTGCTAGGAATCTAACTCAAGTCCTCTGAAAGAGAAGCACATTTTTTTTTTTTTTTTGAGACAGGGTTTCTCTGTGTAGCTTTCGAGCCCTTCCTGGAACTCACTCTGTAGCCCAGGCTGGCCTGGGCCTCCCAAGTGCTGGGATTAAAGGTAGGCGCCACCACCGCCTGGCGAAGTACATGATCTTAAGTGCTGAGCTTCTTTCCAATTCCCCAAATTGTATTTTTCCCAGTTGGTAGTGTTACTGGCTTCTAATACTGCAAATCTCTTCCCTAAGGCTGAAAATTGCTCAAGAAGTGAAGTGGCAAGGACCAGACTCAACCAGCAGGTGATATAACCACCCACAGACTTAAGCCTAGAGAAATAAACTTGGATCTTTTAAAAACTACTAATCCTTAGAAAAACCTTGGGTCCGGGGGGGGAAAAAAACTACAACTCCCATGAAGCCTTGAGGCCTTTCGAAGGGACGAGTGGCGCATGCTTCATCTCTCGCTGGGAAATTAAATAGAACTGCAATTCCCAGGAAGCCCTACACTACTGATCACCCAATCAGCGCTATGCATAAACTATCGCGAGGCTTTGAGGAGACTTCATCCTATAAGCTCATGGGAACGAGAATAAGCAATCCTTTTCGCCAAGATGGCGCCGAAAGCGAAGAAGGAAGGTGTGTTGCGGCATGGGGCTGTGGCGGGTTGGCCTGGGCTCTCGGCCCAGCGGACTCACGGGGAAGATGCCCCCTGGGCTAAGCCATGGGGGACTTGTTTTGGAGCTACTGTCGCGATTAGGCCCCCACTGCAGTGTATGAGGACCGCGTGGGCCAAGCCGCATGGGCTAGTTCCAGCGAAGGGCGTTGGAGAGGCGGCCCAGCCGGCATCACTTGCCACTGATAACCGAGCGGTTGGCTTTGGGAAGCTTCTTAACATCCACAGGGTGGCGCTCCGAGTCTCCAGACCTATAAAGGATGCCCTCTGTTTTCCCCCCGTTATTCCGGGTTAATTATCCTCGCTTGCCAGTATCGTGCATATGATGGAAAAAATTGAAAGTCTCCTGAGACCTATGATGTCTTCAAAGGAACCACTGATGCGCGTGTTGACAGGGCCGCCGGAAGGGATCAGTTTATGAACGCTGCACTCTTAGTTACATTTCCTTCTCTCGCAGCTCCTGCCCCTCCCAAAGCCGAAGCCAAAGCGAAGGCCTTGAAAGCCAAGAAGGCAGTGCTGAAAGGCGTCCACAGCCACAAAAAGAAGAAGATCCGCACGTCACCCACGTTCCGGCGCCCCAAGACCCTGCGGCTCAGGAGGCAGCCTAAATATCCTCGAAAGAGCGCGCCCAGGAGAAACAAGTCAGTACTGACCCCAAACCTACTAATGTGTCGTAGGGCACTAGGGTTGATAATTTACTACCCACTCAGTAGCTTACTTTAGTTGTTCAATGTGCTGTTCTGGTGGAAGCGTGAGATCTTTGTATGTTAATTTTTTTTTTTTTTTGGGGGGTTTTCGAGACAGGGTTTCTCTGTGTAGCTTTGCGCCTTTCCTGGATCTCGCACTGTAGACCAGGCTGGCCTCGAACTCATAGAGATCCGCCTGCCTCTGCCTCCGAGTGCTGGGATTACAGGCGTGCGCCACCACCACCCGGCTGGTATGTTAATTATTAACATGATCAATATTTGAAAGTCTACTTCAAGGAGATGCTGCTTAGGGTTCCAAGTGTCATGGCATTTGAGAATGAGGGGAGTGGGTTGGTTAATTTCTCTGCAATGGGCAGTGATGACCTAATTAATCTTGTGTACAAATAAACTTTCAATTAACTATCAAATTTTAGCACTGTTCAAAGGAAGTTTGGAGAAATGCATAAAACGTGTTTACTGAAGAAGACATGAGAGCTGTGTACGTGGGGGAAGTTCTTTAGAGTCACCTCATTTTCCTGTTTGGACCTAGAATTTTGTCTGATACGAGTCCTGACCTATCTTCAAAACAAAAGTTGGCCAGGTGTGGTGGCGCACGCCTTTAATCCCAGCACTGGGAGGCAGAGCCAGGCGGATCTCTGAGTTCAAGGCCAGCCTGCTCTACAGCGCGAGATCTAGGACAGGCACCAAAACTACACGGAGAAACCCTGTCTCCAAAAAAAAAAAAAAAAAAAGAAAGAAAGAAAGAAAGTAAAAAGAAGAAACAAAGGAAAAAACCCTTAAAGTAGTTGGATGAGTAAAGCTTGACTCCTCAGAATTTCAAGGAAAAGTCTCCTGACTTTTCAAGTTATCCTAAGGTTTAGACTAGCTGTTGACTTTTGGGCTGGGAATTTAGTTCATTAGGTAAAACTCTTGAATTCCTGGGGTTAGTTTCTGGCACTACATAGATCCTGTGTGATGGTGAACCTGTAATGCTTGGAGGTTGAGGCCAGAGGATCTGAAGTTCAAGGTCATCTTTGGGCATGCGATATATGAGACCCTTTCTCAGACCATAAGGGGTGTGTGTGAACTTGGTGGCTCTTGGATTTGAGGATAGCTTGTCTACATTGTAAGGCCCCATCTCAAAAAACAATCTGTAGAGCATAGCCAACCTTTTAATACAGGTCTCTCTTGTCTTTTTTGGGGGGGGAGGGGAATCTGTCCTAGTAAAGTGCTAACATGGAACTCCAGTGGGTGAATGTATGAATTAAGCATGATTCTTTAGTTTCTTCTAAGGGTGAGGACCCTTCGAGTCTAGAGAGATACAAGTTTTGGCTCTAATGCGGAGTTTGCCCCCAGGAGGGTTCAGGTGCATGTGATGATACTGTGTAGCGACCAAAGTCTGACAGAAATGATTGCTATTACTGTCTGATGCACCTACTCCTTCCTAGACTTGGGTTCCAATGTGTAGCTCCTCTTGAACCCCGGCCCAGGGCAGTTTACTCCATTTTGTTCCTCCCATCCATGCTAGGCTTGACCACTATGCCATCATCAAATTCCCCCTGACCACTGAGTCAGCCATGAAGAAGATAGAAGACAACAACACACTTGTGTTCATTGTGGATGTCAAGGCCAACAAGCACCAGATCAAACAGGCTGTGAAGAAACTGTATGACATTGATGTGGCCAAAGTCAACACCCTCATAAGGTGAGTGGTCCCCAGTAGAAAGCTTGTGTGGGTTCACTAAACTGTCCCGTCCTTCATGGTGACTCTTCGACCCCTCTGCACAAATGATGGAAAACTCAATGTTTGGAAAAGAATGACACCAGCAAAGGAACCACTGATGCAGCAGAGGGGTGACGGGCAGAACGTGGGAGGGAGGGAGGGCTTGGGTCTGTGAGAGCATCCAACTGAGGCTTCCTTCTCCACTCAGGCCTGATGGAGAGAAGAAGGCGTATGTTCGGTTGGCTCCTGACTATGATGCTCTGGATGTTGCCAACAAAGTAAGCATCCTATCCACAGTCAATTCCCTTGTGTAGATGCTGTATCTACACTCAATCCTGCCTTTACTCCTAGCAACCTCACCCTCCCCATCTTGCCATCCCAGGTCACTTAACCTTAGACACTCCAGCTCCACAAACACACCTTTTGTTTGTTTGTTTTTCAGATTGGGATCATCTAAACTGAGTCCAGCTGGCTAATTCTAAATATACTTTTTCACTATAAATAACTCTGCTTGTCTTTTTTTCAATTTCTGATTGGGCTGGTGACATTGTCATACTGTGGTATGCATTAAGGTAATAGTGCTTATATATGGTGGGTGCTGGGGAAGCCCAGCTCTGAGCCAACCCCCCCCCCCCCCAAACCATTGTTCTCAATCTATTTACTCCATTGGAACATACCATGATGCCTCTGTTAAGGCTCTCAGGCTAGAGCTCAAGTGCCAGAAGTATTTATTACTTCAGACAAGTGTTAGTTGTCCTGGGACATGCCTCCATCAGAGGTTCAGAGCACAAGCTTTACAAGAGTTCCTTCTTTTATCCCTGGAAGAGGCTGTTGTGAAACCAATACCAGAGTTTGGAAGAGCAGAGGGGTTATTTTAGAGTCCTCAGCATCCATTTCAGGGTGATGTGGGTTGACTGGCTTTTGGACAGTGTCTTGTCCTCACCCCTTCTGCTATGCCCAACCGGTTGGTCTGCTTCCCTCAACCCTTGCCCAAGAAGGACTTCAGAGAAGAAGCTTTCATTAGTGTTTTCAATAGTGTGGGTGTAGGCGAGAGGTGGGACGGCTGGCCCAGAATACACCCAGGCTTGAGGCAGAGTCCTAGTTTATGTTACAAGGCTGTTGGCTGGCCGTGCTTGCTGTCCCTGCTACATGTCCTGGGTTATCCTTTCTCATTCAGTCAAGAATTTGTCTTTGTGTTGGCGGCTGGGAGCATGTTGAGGGCAGAAATCGGAGCGGAGAAGGCGGGAAAAGTAAGTGAGAATCATCAAGTCCAACATGAGCAGAATGACCAACAAAAATGTTCCCAGGGTCCTCTGGCCAGCATACTGCAGGAAGAACTTGGTGAGGTAGACCTGAGGGGCCAGGCGGAAGAAAAAGTACATGACCAAGTTGACATACTTGTTGACCCGGTAGAGGAGATGGTCCTGGGCGTTGTTGATTTTCATCATCATCCTTAGGGTGAGGAAAATGTTGCTGACTTCCACCAGGAGCGTCAAGACGCCACCACCAACAAAGCTTTTCCAAAAGATACCAGAGAAGAAGGCACCCATAGCCTAGGGGCAAGTAAAGAGGGCTGTTTTAGGAACACTGAAAAAGGTGCCATACTGTTCCAGGGCACGTGAAACTCAGCTGAGAAATGCCAATTTTTACAGCTGAGTTGTTTTCACTAGGATTAGACTTTGCTCATTGAGGTTTAGCTCTGTATGACATTCCTAGTCAGTTTACCTAGATAGTAGGTGACCCAGGCACTCTGACCGCTGGGGGAGCAGAAACATTGAGACTCCTAGGCAACCTAGAAGTCTGACACTACTGGGGTTAATAAGATGATGGCCTCCCTCCCTGGCTGAAAGGGTAGTGACCACGTCTGTATCACATCACCGGCTTCTCACTTACCATGACATGATGAACAAGGTATTCCCAAGAAGCTCGAGTCTGTTTGCTAACCACAATGTCCACCGTGTCGTGGATGAAGTATCCTAGTAGGGAAAGAAGAACAGACTGAATACGCTCAGCTGCCTTCTAGCCTCTTACTCTCAGCCTCTTTGGGCATAACCTACCTGCAGAGAAGCAAACAAGCAAATAGCCAGAAAGTGACCACGCCGTCTCAATCTCCACCAGCATTTCAGGGGTTTGCCATATGCTGAAATGGAGGAAAGGGATGTTCTCGCGGTTGCAGCCTCCCAGAGGACCCTCGCCTCCCCCAACACTTGCCAGTCCCAGGGCACTCTGGGCGCCCACTATTGGCTGATTGGAGAGTGAGGAGGGGCTTGGCCGAAGCCCAGGTACCTCGGGTTTCCCACAGCCGTTCTTGGTTGGGTAGTTTTCCAAACGGAATCAGGTGAGCTCCTTGGCGTCTGATCACCCGTGAGTGATGGGAATAGCAACAGGGAGAATAGTCCGAGCACCCCGCGAAAGATCCCACGGCCATCTCACTACCCCGGGCTGTTCACTCACCACAGCAGTGCCCAGATCCCTGATACAATGGAGTGGGTGAAGGAGACGAGAAGGTTGTGCCAACGCCAGGTGCGCAGGGGGTCGGTGCGCACGTGAGCAGGCAGGGGCAGGCGACAGAGCGCGCGCCGGAGTGCCCGGAAGGTCAGCGTGGCGCCCAGGAGCAGCGGCCAGGCGGGGTGCAACAGTAGGTGCATGCTGGCCCTCCCTGCCGTCTGTCTGTCCGCCCTTTAGGCCGACTCCTCCGGCAGTTCTGGGAACACTACTCCGTCTCTGGCCAGCGCGCCACGATCGCCTCTACCGCGGGCCGCCAGAGCCACAGTTTCGTGGAGCCCTCAAGGCCCCTTCGCTCCTCCCCGCGCTCCCGGCGAGGCCTCTGCCCGCCCCTGCCGCCCGCGCCCCCGCCCCGCCCCGCCCCGCCGCCTGCCCCCGCCCCTCGGGCGCCTCTGCAGCGAGAAGGGCGCGAGCCCGGTGTCCCCCGGGGCCCCGCCCGGATCCCGCCGACTTCGAGCACGTAGGGGTTGTCCCCGCCATCGCCGCCGAGGCACCCCTCTCTGGCGCCTCCCGACAGCCGAAGGAGTGCTCGGCTCCCCTCGTGCGTACAGCCTCACTTTCTCCGCGGCCACCGGCTCGCACACCCGGGGCGGGTACCGCGAGAACGCTCCTCTCTCAACTCTTTTTTCAGGGCAGAGCTGGGCGGGACCATCACACACCAGCGTCAGCTAAATTCTGGCCCTGGGGGATAGGGAGCGCCTCCTCGGACCACGGGTCCTCCCAGACTCGGTTCCTCTCCAGGACCTAGACCGACGTGTTTACCTGCCTCTCCCGCACCCCGTACGAATGGTGCTTGGGAACTGTTGAGTCACCCGTCATCACACCTCTCCTCCTCACCACTCTTGGGCTCCTGGAGCCCAGCGGCTGTCACAGTCCTCCCTCGGACAGTCCCAACCCTCTCTGGCTCCTTGGAGGCTGGGGCGGGGAAGGCTGCGGATTTGCCCAGACAGCTGGGGTGACCCTCTCTCCAGGGCAGTGGCCTGACGCAGTTGCGGCTTCTGGCCACTAGGTGTCAGCCTGTCCTCACTGTGGTGCGGGGTCCAAGCCCGCCTCGCAGTGAGAAAGGCAGTTTTGCGGAGCGGGGATATGCAGACCCCGAGGAAAAGCCTAGAGCCGGTGCGGGAAGTGAAGCGGTGTGCTTTAAGGAGGTGGAAGGTAGAGGACGCGAACAGAAAGTGGGGAGCAAAACAGTATTTTAGAAGGAAAAAGACAAAACCCCAGCTCGGGCACCCAGGGGTCAAAGCCTTTTGGGTGTTTGCTGTCTTCCCTGATGGTTCCCGGTTTACACATTAACCCCCATGGATCACCCAAGGTCCGGTCGGTTACTAAGTGACAGCATGATGTCTTGGGTGAGCAGTTCACCCCCTTTTCTGCTTCCAAGTTCCAGTTTGCTCACTGGAAAGCCTGTCCACCAGCCGACTCTGGCCTGAGCCAGAGAGCGCCCGCTCCCTCCGGTCTTTCCACGTAGGCTAGTTTGGGGCGGGGCGGGGACAAAAGATAAACATCCCTTCCCACGCCTTCCTCACCCATTCAGAAACAGGGTAACCCTTAGCTAGGGACTACGTCCTGAATACTGGGGTTCTATAACTCCCTTAGAGCAGCGGCGTCATGAATAAGGATTAAATTTACCCTGGTCGAAACCCTAGCCGTGATACTGACTAGCCAACTATTTCTGAACAGAAGCGTAAAACCCTCTCGGGTTTTCCCCCATCCTGACACTTTCGGGCAGAGGTTTACTTCCATTCGAGATGAGCCCCGATGGCTGGGTCCCCTTACGGCAGAGTTTCGTGCAGGGTTCTGCAAAGTCCAGAGCGCCGTGCTCGGTAGTTGCCACAGCCCAGAGACCACGTCACGTACTCTCCAGGTGAATCAGTTTGCCCATCTGGGGTTTTCCGGGTCTCTCCCTTGGCAAACACCAAACAACCCCGGCTTCCCGCCCCACACAGCAGGCTCTCGGTGGTTTATCCTTTACGTGCCAGAAAGGAATCCCTTTATCTTTCTGAAGTAGTGCCTGCCACGCCTAGGCAGCGGGGACTGGGTCCTCGCTTCCCACTCCCGTTCAACCTTTGAGGGACAATCTTGTTTGCGCGGGTCAACTTCAGTGAGCGCCGCATCGCTCCAGTCTAAACGACCTATGCCAAATCACGCGTGTGCAGAGTGGCTGTACGGTGCCGAGCACTGAGGGGCTGGCCCAGAAACCGGGAATGTCTATTCTCCGACCAATGGCAGGGCCGTTGGGGAAACGCGATTTACAGTCAAAGAAAAGGCGCGGGTCTGAACAGACGCCCCGGTCCCGTCGGCTCCGCCCTGCAAGAGTCTCGCAGCTGCAAGGCGGAGCTCCCGGATGGGCGGGTCCGCGCACGCGCCGCACGGGAATTCCAGAAGCGTATTTGAGACATGAGATGGAGAAGTACGAGCGGATTCGAGTGGTGGGAAGAGGTGCCTTCGGGTGAGCCAGGGCTTTGGGGAGGAAATGCTAAGGGAGAAAGAAAATCAACCCCAATTCTGACCAAGAAATCCTGGTCCTGCTGGCCCCGCCCCGAAGCGAGAGCGCCACTCCGGGATGCCCCGCCCAGGCATCCTGTGCTTAGGTCTGGGCGGGAGGCCCCGCCCCCGGCGGAATCACGCCCACCAGACCAGCCAATGCTCTTGGAAAATAGTTGTTCCTACAGATTGCTTGTTCTTTGCTGCAACTGATAATGAGCGTTAGCTGCACAGGTCAGACTGCCTGGAGTATATATATACAGTTATGACCAAAACAGGCATGGTACTTCCCCTTTACGAACTTAGCCCATAGGAAACTGATACAAATAAACATGAACATGATATTGTTAAATCAGTTAGTGAAGTTTGAACAGTTATAGACAGTTATTATGAGGCCGCATACCAGATGGGATGGTATATCCCTGTAATTCCAGTACTTGGTAGCAGACATAGGAGCATTGTTGTGAATTCGAGGCCAACCTGGTCTATATAGAGATTGTCTCCAAAAGAAAACGTTAAAGACAGCAAGCCAGGTTTTGCAAGCAGGCAGGCCTGGACTACATAACTAGTTGAAGACCAACCTGGGCAACTTAGTGCTACCCTTCTCAGATTTCAGAAAAAAAAGAAAAAAGGGGGACTGAAGATGTGTATCAGTGGTAGAGCTCTTGCCTAGCATGCTTGGATTTAATTTGTAAGTTCCAAAAGGCAACTTAAGGAGTCGACCAGGAAAGGAAGAATTTTCTAGGAGGTGAGATGTAAAGTCAAGACTTGAAGAATTGAGGCAGAGTCCTTCTAGCCGATGAAGTAGCTTTGCAAAGGTCCTCAACAGGAAGATATGTGTAGCCTTCAAGAAACGAAGAAAAAGACTAGTGTAGTTGGAATGTAGGGGGCAAGGTAAAGAGTGTGATTGTCATAGAGGGCGGGACCAGCTTATGATCCTGTAAACTGAAGTAGGAGGTCACGTTGATTTAAAGTATAAAAAGCAAGAGGGATTTCATTCTTGTTTGTGCTAGGGATTGAACTCACGGCGTCAAAGAGCTACACCCCAAACCAGGGAAGAGTTTCAAAACTGAAACGGGATGTGGTGGCCCATGTCTGTAATCACAGCACCACAGGAGGTAGAAGCCTGAGGTGAAGAATCTCAAGGTCTTCAGCTAAATGTATGTGCTTCATAGCGAGGTCAAGGTCAGCCTGGGCTGTATGAGATTGTGTCTCTAAAAAAAAGGCAAGGGAGTGACCTGATATGATCCATGTAGGTTTTACAAGGACATTCTCGGGATGAGGCTGTAGCTCAGTGTTAGATGGCCCTGGATTTGGTCCCCAGATCTAGGAAACTAAAGTGCCTTATGTCTGCTATGTAGAGCTTACATCTAAAAGTGATGGGAGTGAAGGGACTGTTTTAGAAGCCAGGGGATTCTTTTTGTTCTGTTTTCTTTTTCAAGACAGGGTTTCTCTGTGTAGCCCTGGCTGTCCTGGAACTCACTCTGTAGACCAGACTGGCCTCAAACTCAGAGATCTGCCTGTCTCTGCCTCCCAAGTGCTGGGACCAAAGGTGGGTACCACCACCACCCAGCTTTTTTCTCCCGGGGAGGGGGGGCATTTTTTTAAGTAAGAAATTATTGTCATGCCGGGCGATGGTGGCGCACGCCTTTAATCCCAGCACTCGGGAGGCAGAGCCAGGCGGATCTCTGTGAGTTCGAGGCCAGCCTGGGCTACCAAGTGAGTTCCAGGAAAGGCGCAAAGCTACACAGAGAAACCCTGTCTCGAAAAACCAAAAAAAAAAAAAAAAAATTATTGTCATTGTCAGAAGCAATTTAGTTGTCAATAGTTCTAAAGTATGAATTCTTTCTACAGACCTCTACTTAGAAAACCATTTCAGAAACTTGGTATCTCAGGCAGTGGTGGTGCTTAGAAAGCTGAGGCTAGATAATTCAAGGCCAAGCTGGGGTACACAGTGAGTTTTCAAGGTCATCCTGTGCTACATAGTAACACTCTTTTTTTTTTTTTTTTAAGATTTATTTATTTATTTTGTATACAGCATGTATGACCAGAAGAGGGCACCAGATCTCATTACAGGTGGTTGTGAGCCACCATGTGGTTGCTAGGAGTTGAACTCAGGACCTCTGGAAGAGCAGTCAGTGCTCTTAACCTCTGAGCCATCTCTCCAGCCCCATAGTAACACTCTTAAGATAGCTCAGTGGTTTAGAGCACTTGTTCTTACAGATGACCCATTTCTAGTCCAAGTACCCACATGGTGGCTCACAACCATCTGAAACCCTACTTCCGGGGATCCAACACCCTCTTCTGGCCTCTGTGAGCACATGCATGCATGCAGGCAAAACATTTATGCACATAAAATATTTTTAAAAGTCTAAAACAAAAACAAAGCATTTTCTTTTGTAGATGAGACCACAAGTTGCTTATGAATGCATTGAACAGACTTTTATATATATATATATATATATATATATATATATATATATATATATATATATACATAAATGAGGAAGTCATGCTGGTAAGACTGGAAACATAGGTTTAAAAAGGAAAATTCCCAGCTTTACATAGGTTACAAGGAGGTTTAAACAGTTGTGGTTTTTTTTTTCCTTTTTGTTTGTTTTTTATTTTTTTTCTTACTTATTTTTTTTGTTTTGTTTTGTTTTTTCCCCAAGACAGGGTTTCTCTGTGTAGCTTTGTGCCTTTCCTGGATCTCGCTCTGTAGCCCAGGCTGGCCTCGAACTCACAGAGATCCGCCTGGCTCTGCCTCCTGAGTGCTGGGATTAAAGGTATGTGCCACCACTGCCCGGCCAGTTGTTTTTTTTGTTTGTTTGTTTGTTTTTGGTTTTCAGACAGGGTTTCTCTGTGTAGCCTTGGCTGTCCTGGAACTCACAGTGTAGACCAGGCTGGCTTTGAAATACCCTCCTGCCTCTGCCTCCCGGAGTACTGGCATTAAAGGCATGCCCCACCATGCCCAGCTGGTGTTCTTTCTTGTGAGTGCAGAGGTCAGAAGGCAGCTTGTGGGAATCATGCTCTCATTCATATCGCATGGGTGGGGTCAGGATATCAGGCCTGTCAGTAAGTGCCTTTTTATTCCGTGAGTCAGCTCGCTGGCCTTGTTTTGAGACGGTCTCATGGACCTCAGGCTGACACTAGCTGACTATGTGGCTAAAGATGGTCTTGAAATCCTGAAATCCATTTCCTCTTGTCTCTGACTCCCAGGGTGCTAGGAATGTATATACATGCACCACCACCACTGCTATTTATGTATTTATTTTTAGAGGTTTGTATTTGTTTTTGTTTTTTGAGACAGGGTTTCTCAGTGTAGCCTTGGCTGTCCTGGAACTCACTCTGTAGACCAGGCTGGCCTCCAACTCACAGAGATCTGCCTGCTTCTGCCTCCGGAGTGCTGGGATTAAAGTCGTGCATCACCACCTCCAGGCCCAAGTGTTTTTGTTTTTTTTTTAAAGATTTATTTATTATGTATACAGTGTTCTGTCTGCACATATCCCTGCCTGCCAGAAGAGGGCAC
Source organism: Peromyscus eremicus (assembly GCF_949786415.1). Lineage (NCBI taxonomy): Eukaryota > Metazoa > Chordata > Mammalia > Rodentia > Cricetidae > Peromyscus > Peromyscus eremicus. The sequence goes on along the minus strand of NC_081423.1, from coordinate 61,331,981 downwards.
CAGATCTCATTACAGATGGTTGTGAGCCACCATGTGGTTGCTGGGAATTGAACTCAGGACCTTTGGAAGAGCAAGCAGTGCTCTTAACCTCTGAGCCATCTCTCCAGCCCCCCAAGGTTTTTGGTTGTTTTTTTTTTTTTAAAGATTTGATGATTTTATATCATATGTATGAGTCTTTTGCATGCATATATGCATATTTGCCATGGTCATGCAGTACCTGTGGAGGCCAGAAGATGGCGTTGGATGCCTGGAACTGGAGTTAGGCAGTTGTAAGCTGTCATGTGGGTTCTGGGAACCAAAACCTGGGCCCTCTGGAAAAGCAGCCAGTGCTCTTAACTGCTGAGCCATCTCTCCAGCCCAAGATTAATTAATTAATTATTATTGTGGGTTTTTTGTTTGTTTGTTTGTTTGTTTTAAGACAGAGTTTCTCTGTGTAACAGCTCTGATTGTCCTGGAACTCACTTTGAAGCCCAGGCTGGCCTCGAACTCATAGAGATCTGCCTGCCTTTGCCTCTCGAGTGCTGAGATTAAAGGCGTGAACCACCACGCCTAGCTCCAAGATTTATTTATTTATTTAAGTTAATTCACTTTTATTTCACTGATGTTTTGCCTGTATGCATGTCTGTGTGAGAGTGTTGGATCCTGGAGTTACAGACTGTTGTGAGCTACCGTGTGGGTGCTGGAAATTGAACCCGGGTCCTCTGGAAGAGCAGCCAGTGCTCTTAACTGTGAGCCATCTCTCCAGCCCCCAGGATTTATTTTTAACATTTTAGTTGTGTGTGTGAGTGAATGTCACCTGTGGAGGCCGGAAGCGGTCATCAGATCCTTTGAAGCTGGAGTTACAAGTGGTTTGGCCGCCCCCTGAAGTGGGTGCTGAGCCATCTCTCCAGACCTTTTTTGTTGTTGTTCTTACCAGACCGGCCTTGAACCCCAGGTCCTCTTCAGCCTCCCCCGTGCCCAGCTTGATCATCTAAAGAGCCTGCGGTCCACAGGCTGCCCTAAGCTGTCGCCTGCTCTGTGTCCCTAGGATAGTGCACCTGTGCCTCCGCAAGGCTGACCAGAAGCTGGTCATCATCAAGCAGATCCCAGTGGAACAGATGACCAAGGAGGAACGGCAGGCAGCCCAGAATGAGTGCCAGGTGCTCAAGCTGCTCAACCACCCCAACGTCATCGAGTACTACGAGAACTTCCTGGAGGACAAGGCCCTTATGATTGCCATGGAATATGCACCAGGTAGGCCCGATGCCTTGCCTCCGCCTACAGGGGCCTTTTCCTTCCAGGAGAGCTGGACACCATGAGGTGGCTTCCTTCTGGATCGGACTTGGCTGCAGGGCAGAGGCCCCACTTGTGTGACCCTGACAGGCTCCTTGCCCTCTCTGGTCCCAGTGTCCTGTTCCGTTGAAGCAGTGGGTTGTCCCCAGTGTGGGAAAGCCCGGGCCTTGATTAGCTCTCTGGGCCACAGGTGGCACCCTGGCTGAGTTCATCCAGAAGCGCTGCAATTCCCTGCTAGAGGAGGAGACCATCCTTCACTTCTTCGTGCAGATCCTGCTCGCACTGCATCACGTGCACACGCACCTCATCCTGCATCGGGACCTCAAGACCCAGAACATCCTTCTCGACAAACACCGCATGGTCGTCAAGATCGGTGACTTCGGCATCTCCAAGATCCTCAGCAGCAAGAGCAAGGCCTACACGGTGCCCGGATGTGCAGGGGGCACCGAGGGTCTTGATAGCTGGGTTTCCTCTACATTCCTGCCTCTTCCTCCTCCCTTATGTGGTCCTGTGAGAGGAGCCCCTTGGCCTGCTTTGAGACGCCATCCCCAAATGAGTCTCTGGCCGGCCGCGGCCTCTGGTCCTCTCTTCCCAGGGCTGTAATACAGACTTCCTTCCTGCAGGTGGTGGGTACTCCATGCTACATCTCCCCCGAGCTGTGTGAGGGCAAGCCCTACAACCAGAAGAGTGATATCTGGGCTCTGGGCTGTGTCTTATATGAGCTGGCCAGCCTCAAGAGAGCCTTCGAGGCTGCGGTGAGTACAGACAACCCCAAGGGATGTCTCAGAACTCCAGCTCCTTTGCCATAGCTCTGACCACTTCTGTGTTCCTTCTCTTGTGGCTGGCTGAGTCACGTCAGTCCCTCACCTGCTGCTGGCTTACCGCAGGGCAGGGCTGTGCCTCTCCCTTGCTCAGCTCCGAGGAGGGTCGGGCTTGAGTCCTGTGTTAGCGTGAGAATTCCTGAGGGGATGGATGTGATCTCCGGCTCTTCCATCAGATTAGAGACATTCCCGAGAGCAAGCCTGGAGTTTCCCAAAGCACCTGGGATTTTCTGCGGACATAGTTGAAACTTCCTATCCGACTAGGAAGTTCTGAAAGCAGTGTTAGGCTCGCCTTCCATTCTGCCTTCTCTGATGAGACTGGGTGTCATGAGGGTAGACCTGTTTTCATTCCCTCGGTGGGAGAACTGCTCTACCTGAGGGCCCAGCCCAGCACTCTGGCCATGCCCACATGTCATACCTTCACAGAACCTGCCAGCCCTGGTACTGAAGATCATGAGCGGCTCCTTTGCGCCTATCTCTGACCGGTACAGCCCTGAGCTGCGCCAGCTGGTCCTGAGTCTGCTCAGCCTGGAGCCTGCACAGCGGCCGCCCCTCAGTCACATCATGGCGCAACCCCTCTGCATCCGGGCCCTCCTCAACCTCCACACCGATGTGGGCAGCGTCCGCATGCGGAGGCCTGTGCAGGGAGATGGGTTCTGGGCCACAGGGGCGGGTGGGCACCCAGTGGGAACACAGGAGATCTAGAGCTAACCATTGTGTATAGTCACCTAGGACTGCCAGGGACAGGACTCGTCCTGAGGCCCCTCTGTATCCTGCAGGGCAGAGAAGTCCCTGACCCCAGGACCACCCATGGCCCCCGGCAGCACAGGGAGCCGGGCCACCAGTGCCCGATGCAGGGGTGAGTGAGTCAGGACCAGCTGCTGGAGCTCCGTAGACTCCTTACCCTTTCCACTAGTTTAACTGGCCTCAAACTCTGCCCCTGCAGGTGTTCCCCGGGGACCTGTGAGACCGGCCATCCCACTGCCACTGTCTTCGGTGTATGCGTGGGGTGGTGGCCTTAATGTCCCCCTGAGGCTCCCGATGCTCAACACTGAGGTGGTCCAGGTGTCCGCAGGGCGCACGCAGAAGGCTGGCGTCACACGCTCCGGGCGCCTCATTCTGTGGGAGGTCAGGTTGGCGGTGGGCTTGTTCCGGTGAGGGTGGGAGACCAGAACTGGAGTTGGGGTCCTCAGGCGCCGCCCACTCCCCTGCAGGCCCCGCCCCTAGGCACTGGAGGAGGCATGCTCCTCCCAGGGGCAGTGGAGCAACCTCAGCCCCAGTTCGTCTCCCGGTTCCTGGAGGGCCAGTCGGGTGTGACCATCAAGCATGTGGCCTGCGGGGACCTGTTCACGGCTTGCCTGACAGGTGAGCTTGTCAGGGGAGTACTCTGGAGACAGGAGAAAGCCAGACAGTGCAATTTCTCTCATCCCAAATTGGTCAATTAATGCTTCTCTCGCCTAAAGGGTTACTGCCTCTATCCAGTAGCGGTTGAGATGCGCAGACTCCAGCGCCTTTTCCTGGCACAGTAGGCTGGCAGTGAGCGTGTTGTAGTATGCCCATTGACAGATGGGGAAACTAAGGCTCTCACTAGTCCAGAATTACACAGTGGAAGGAGACCACCTATGCCTTTCCCCCCATCCTGCCCTTCTAGCCCCTTTTTAATATCTTCCCTCCTCCTCCTTTCAATTCCTCCCACCCCCCACCCCGCCACACATACACACACACACACACACACACACACACACACACACACACACACTAGAGACTGAAACGAGGACCTTGTACATGGCGGGCAAGCATTCTACTATTGAGTTGCAGTCCCAGGTTTTGGTTTTTGTTTTTTAAGATAAGTTCTTGCCCTGCAGTCCTGGAACAATTAGAGATTCGTCTACTTGTCCCTCCTGAGTCCTGGGATTAAAGGCATGCACTACCACACTAGGCTGTTTTTACTTTCCTTTTTTTTTTTTTTAAACATTTATTTATTATGTACATAGAAGAGGGTGGCAGATCTCATTACAGATGGTTGTGAGCCACCATGTGGGTGCTGGGAATTGAACTCAGGGCCTCTGGAAGAGCAGTCAGTGCCCTTAACCTCTGAGCCATCTCTCCAGCCGCCCCCCTTTTTTTAAGGCAGTGTTTCACTAAGTTTGACCAGCCAGCCTTGCAGTTCTCCCTTATCCCAAGTAACAGACTTGCCACCAGACCAGGCATGTGGTTTTTTTGAGACAAGGTGTTTCTGTGTAGCCCTGGCAGTCCTGGAACTTGCTCTTGTAGACCAGGCTGGTCCTGAACTCACAGAGATCTGCCTGAGTGCTGGGATTAAAGGTGTGCACCACTGTGCCTCGCTTAGCCCCCAGTATTACCTCCCTCCTCCATCCTGTAAGTGAACCAAACTGCCCGAATGCAGACCCACTCCTCTGGTCTTTCTCTGCCCTCCTCCCAGACCGAGGCATCATCATGACCTTTGGCAGCGGCAGCAATGGGTGTTTAGGCCACGGCAACCTCACCGACATCAGCCAGGTGGGTGTTCCACGTACCCTGGAGAGGAGAAGTGAGAGGGTGGCAGGGAGCCCTCTTCTGAGAGCTGACAGCAGATCGGGGGCAGGGGAGTTCCCAGGAGCCACATGTACCGCCAGCTCCCAGGCTGCACCTGTTCTGGGTCAGCTCAGGGGAAGTACAGAAAGCTTCCCCAGCAGCTTCCCACCTGTTGCTGTGTCTGCATGCCATGCATGTGTGGGGTTGGTGTTAAAGAGACAGGGACCTTCTGAGAACTTGCAGCCTCTAACTTCCTGCTTGCAGGGGAGAGGACAAGTCCCATACACCTCAGTCACCCCACTTTTCTCCCTCTCTCTAGCCCACCATTGTGGAAGCCCTGCTGGGCTATGAGATGGTACAGGTGGCCTGTGGGGCCTCTCATGTGCTGGCCCTGTCCACAGATGGAGAACTGTTTGCCTGGGGCCGAGGAGATGGTGGTAAGCCACTTCCCAGCTCCAGCCTTTAGGGTCCGTCTCAGAGCTTCTCCATCATGGTTTGTTCCTCATCATGCCCATCCTCCTCTCCATGGCCCATTGTTTCCTTCCTGTTCTTCCTCGAGTCTGTTCATTCACTGGACACACCATTATTTCATACCTACCATGTGTTCACCCTTTGTTAGGTGTTGAGCTGGTAAAATGAATGGGATAGTGCCAGATGTGGTGGTGCAGGCCTTTAATCCCAGCACTCAAGGCTAGCCTGGGCTACAAAGCAAGTTCCAGATTAGCCAGGGCTACATAGTGAAACCCTGTCTCTCTCACACTCTTTTTTTTTTCCCCCCCTTGAGACAGGGTTTCTCTGTGTAGCTCTAGCTGTCCTGGAACTCACTCTGTAGACCATGCTGGCCTTGAACTCACAGAGATATGCCTGCCTCTGCTTCCTGACTGCTGGAATCAAAGGCATGCGCCACTACTGCCTGGCTGAAACCCTGTCTCAAAAACAAACAAAACAAAACAAAAATGTGGATTCATTCAGGCTTATGACGTAAGGCAGATTTTGTTCTTCTGACAGTACTTACCTTTTTTTGTAATGCTGGGACTCAAACTTCACACATAGTAGTAAGTACATGCTCTGTCAGTGACCTATACCCACAGCCCACCCAGCTGGGTAGTGAAAGTGGGGATGTCATAGATGGGTTCCTATCCTGGAGGAACAAGTGTAAAGTGTGGGGGTGGGGGGTGGGGGGTGGGGGATGGATGCTAGAGAATACCAGAGCTATAGCAAAGATTAACAGTGGATTTAAAGGGGGCAGGTGCCAGGGGAGGCAGGTGGCATTGCATAGGGCCTTTCCTTTTTATGAGACAGAGTCTCACCTGCAGCTTGCTATCTTGCTGCCTCGGCCTTTTGAGTGTTAGGATTCTTAAAATTTTGTTTGTTTTCAAATAACGTATTTTTTTTAATGTGCATTGGTGTTTTGCCTGCATGTGTGTCTGTTTGAGGGTGTCAGATCCCCTGGAACTGGATTGGAGACAGCTGTGAGCTGCCATGTGGGTACTGGGAATTGAACCTGGGTCCTCTGGAAGCATAGGCAGTGCTCGTAATCACTGAGCTATCTCTCCGGCCTGGTTTTTTTTTTTTGAGACAGAACTTTGCTATGTAGCTTCAGCTAGCCTGGAATTCACTGTAGCTCAGGCTTGCCTCACACTCATGGCAGCCCTCCAGGGTCAGCATCCTGAATGCTGTGGTTGATTAGAGGTGTGCTCCATCACATCCAGCTGCGGGTGGAATCACCAGCAAGGCTTTAGAGGATGTCAACCAGCCGTAGGGCCTAATGAAAAGCATTTCAGGGTGAGAACAGCCTTCATTCACCCTCTTTGCATCCTGGCATTGCCATCCCTAAAGTTCAGAATAACCCCTTATTATTGTTGTTGTCTTGTAGGGAGGCTGGGACTCGGCACCAGGGAGTCCCATAGCTGCCCCCAGCAGGTGCCTGTGCCCCTGGGACAGGAAGCTCAGAGAGTTGTTTGTGGTATTGACTCTTCCATGATCCTCACCTTGCCTGGCAGGGTCCTGGCCTGTGGAAGTAACAGGTAAGTAGATGCATCAGAGTGATAATCCTGCCTTTCCACCCTCCTTAGCTACAAAGCATTTCAGTCCTTTTAGCCTCCCTCCTTCCAAGGATCAGAACTAAAGAGGGATGAAACTACTGTGTGATGCAACTCAGGGTAGGATCTGTCTCCTGGTGGGACAGATCCTAGCAATCCCTGCAGAGGCTAGTGGGAGAAAGGCAGCCTGTACAAACTTCTGGCTTCTGGCTCCATCCTTAGGTTCAACAAGCTAGGCTTGGACCACATATCCCTGGAGGAGGAGCCTGTTCCCCACCAGCAAGTGGAGGAGGCCCTGAGCTTCACACCACTGGGCTCTGCACCTCTGGACCAGGAGCCTCTGCTGTGTGTGGACCTAGGTACTGCTCATTCAGCTGCTGTGACTGGTGAGTAGGACCCAGGTATGGGAGGCCTAAGGGGTATCCACCTGGGCTCCTCCAGACTTCTGTTCAAGTGCCCTCTATTTTCTTCCCATCCCTGCAGCCTCCGGTGAATGCTATACTTTTGGCAGCAATCAGCATGGGCAATTGGGCTACAGTTCTCGCCGGGTCAGCAGGGCGCCCTGTCGGGTCCAAGGCCTAGAGGGCATCAAGATGGTGACAGTGGCCTGTGGGGATGCCTTCACTGTCGCCATCGGGGCAGGTGAGGGTGGGCAGGATGAGGGTGGACAAGGCAAACATGTGGTGGGTTATGCTCAGTACCTTCCCTTTGGAGTCATTCTTACTGTCCAGTGTTTGGCTGCTTGCTTAGGCTGTGCCCTACTCTTCTGAATTCTTGACAGAGGGGGAAGTTTATTCTTGGGGCAAAGGAGCCCGAGGTCGACTGGGAAGGAGGGATGAGGATGCTGGACTCCCTAGGCCAGTGCAGCTGGATGAGACTCATCCTTACGTGGTGACTTCAGTGTCCTGCTGCCATGGGAACACTCTCTTGGCTGTTCGATGTGAGTTCCCTCTTCCAGTCTCACCCACACCACAGGGGGTTGACCCAGCTCTCTTCTGCTCCCTACTCCATCCTCAGTAGTTACAACTCAGATTACCCAGAGCAGTCTTGTGCCCCCAGAAAAGTGAAAGCAGAACCAGTGGGGAACAGGAAGGGGATGTGTAAAGCACCAAGCTTCCAGCCTGGGTGAACAAGAGCTGCCTCTCTCTGCCGCTCTCCAGGCCTCACTTGAATTCTTTCTTCTAATACTTCCTGGATCCAGCTGATATTAAATGTCCATTTCTGGCCTGGCAGGAGGGTTTTGGCTCCAGGGCTCAGTGAGATCAAAGGTGGGTGATGCTTGCTGTAGGCCTTGCCTCCAGAAAGGCTGCAGGTGCTTCTCTTTGATGCTCCACAGCAGTCACAGATGAACCGGTTCCCCCCTGAGGCAACAGGATTATCCAAGGGACGACCTCTGAGTGTTCTGAACTGCAGGCGCCCGAGGAAGACTGTCTCCAGCTCCTGGATTGTGTCATCAGTGAGGTGGAAAGGCCACTGGCCGCCACTCTGTTCCCCCAAGCCCCCGCCCCCAAACTCCTTATCTTACTTAGTGTCTCCAGGCTCCAGCCTGGCAGGAATGAACAGCAGGCTGGTTTTCAAAGACTGCTAAAAACGCACACACCCCCACTCCAAGCCCGGGTAGAAATACATCCCTGGCGGTGTCCTCATGGAGACTGATGCCGTGCTTTAGAGTAGGGCAAGCCAGGGCTTGTTTGGACTGGCCATTAGGCCTGATTGTTGCAGGAATCCTATCACTACACTGCATAGCTTGAGGCTGAGAGGTCGGAGGGAGTCCCCTTTTCAGTCTTTCCTGAGGCTGGGCGCCTCCCCCCCACCTCCCAGGGCGGGGAGTACTGGAGCTACTGCATGGTTGCCAAGGGAATCTGGCTGAAGGTTGCCCGTCACCGCAGGCCATTTCCCAGACCTAAGACTGGGGGAAAATGTAGCAGGCCAGACCCGACCAGTTTCTCAAAGGTTTGAAAATAGCGCCAATAAAAATAACAAATGCCTTCTTGGCATATGGTCTCTTCTGGGGGTGGAGGTGGCCTCTAGACACCCCAAGACTGGGCTGGGCCCGACTGCGGTGTAGGGCAGCGGCCAGTTGGAATGTGGGCGCAGTCAGAGGCCGGAGGCGGGGGCCAAGGTTCCGCTGGCCCAGCGCCCAGCCCAGTTTCCTTGCTCCAGCCGGGTTTTCTCGGATCCTGTTGCCAGGCTTCGGTGCCTAGCACCTGGGAGCTAGAGCCACGGGTCCCTGGGCGGCGCGTGGCGCAGGGGACCTTAAAGCGGCCTCTAAAGAGTCAAGTCTTTGGGGTGCGACCCGACAAGGCACCGTCCCAGCGCAAGGGGCCCCGACTCGTGGAAAGAATCTCAGCCACGCTCTCAGTTGCAACGGGAAAGAGAAGCCTCCGCTTCCGGGGGTGGGCGAGGCTGACTTAACTTTCGAAGCCTGGGCAGAGTCCCGAGCGCGGCCGCACGCGGAGGGCTTGCGGAGTGGGCGGGGCGCGAGGGCGGGCTCTAGGACCATGGGGCCGCGGCTCCGCCCCCTCTTCCGGCGGGCGGGGTTGCGGACCCGGGCGGCTCGCGGCCGCCAGTCGGCGCCGCCCGCAGCCGGGGAACGCGGCCGGAGCGAGGCGCGGGCTGTGGGGCCGCCGCGTGCCCGGCCCCGCTCGCCCGTGCCCGCCGCCAGCCCGCCATGCCCGGCTTCGACTACAAGTTCCTGGAGAAGCCCAAGCGGCGGCTGCTGTGCCCCCTGTGCGGGAAGCCCATGCGCGAGCCCGTGCAGGTGTCTACCTGCGGCCACCGCTTCTGCGACACCTGCCTGCAGGAGTTCCTCAGGTGCGACCCGGGGGCGCTGGGCCTCGGCCGGCGGGGCGGGACAGCGGGGTGGGGAGGGTGAGGGCACTGCACGGGGAAGGGCTCGGGCCGGAGACACGTCGGGTCTTTGTCTGCGCGGCCGCCCGGTGACCTCAGGAGCGCCCACCATGATGTCAAGGGGCGGCGGTGACGTCAGGGCTCCGGGGAGGACCCCACGTACCCAGGCGTAAGGTCGCCCGGGTCCTACCTGCCCAGCTCCAGGTGGGGAAGACGTCCCTCCCCGAGCCGTGGCGGAGGGAAAGACGCCCTTCCCGAGCCGTGGCCCGCCGGCCCTTCCCCCCCACCTGAGCCCGAGCGGCCGCAGCCTTGAACTTTGAATCCTCCGGGGAAGGGAAGGAAGGACAAAGCCTCTCCCGCGCGGCGCGGCACTGCAAGCCTGCCTGCCTCTGGAGTTCTCCCCCGTCCATCCTCCTCGGCCGCTATTGTTCTCCCATTTCACAGAGATGGAGAGACAGGCTACGATTTGCCCAGGGTCACACACGGTTCAGATCTTAGCGGGGCATCCAGCCCGGGCTGCGTGTGGTCACGCAGGAGAGGTTGGACTGGGAACCCTCCCTGGGGTCTGGAGTGGGACGGATGGTCGGGTACACTGGCGAAAGGGGAATTGTCCCCGGGTGGGTACTTAGTGTCCCCTGCCCTCTCAGGACCCAGGTCGTGCCTTGCCGTCTCAGGCACCCGTCACACTTCTGGGCACCCTGAGGGCGGCGGTGTGGGAGGGGAGATCGGGGAGCCCCGACGCCTGTGGAGGTCGTGCCCTCGAACCCACGGAAGGTCAGGTCGGCCGCGGTCCGAGGGGCACTGTCAGGGAGGTCAGTGTAAGACTTGTGCCTCAGTGTCCCATCCCACTGCCTCCGAAGAGCCCGGCTGGCGGAAATCTCAGCAGGCCCTTTGTTTTTTTGTTCCTAGCAGCCACGGGCTCCGGCTCTCACATATGCTCCTGCTCAAGCTGCCGTGCGGCCCCCTCCTCCCTCCTCCCTGCAATGTACACACTGAACTCCTCCACAGACACACGGGCCCATTGTCTCCTCAGCTCCCTTCCCGGCCCTCTGGTTTCCAGATGAGGCCAGCTGAGCCAGCCCCCTCCTCCGGCTGACCCACCCTTACTGCCTCGGGGCAGGAGCCAGAAGGGGGCTGTCAGGCCCAGTTCCCTCCTCCTTCACCTCCTTCTCAGGCCCCTCGAGGCTGCTTCTGCCCCTCCTCCTCCTCCCGGAAATCCCCTCTTCCTCTCCCACTGCCCCCTCCCCCCATCCTGTCTTCTCCCCTGGGCTTGGGCCTCCACTGCTCAGCCAGGAGCTGCCTCTGCCTTCTCCCCTCCCCCACTGATGGAGTGTTCCGTGGCCTCTGGAGGCGGTTGAGCAGGCTCTACCCCCCCTCCACTATCACCCCTACCCTACAAGTTAGGTTGTCCATAGCCTTGGCCAAACCTTTGTCCTGGCTGGGCCCCAAGCTGCAGGGTAAGCCTCTGCCTGAAGCCTAGGGACTTGCCTTAGTCCCCTCGTCTCCAAAACCACTGGGTCAGCACATTCCTGAAGGCGCCAAGTGGACCCCCTCCCCCGTGGTGGTCCAGTCCTCTTTCCCCACTCCTGCCGAGGCGATTGCCCAGGTTGAGCCAGAAGGGTTCCTTGCCCTGTGGGTGCAGGCTTACCTGTTTGGTGCCTGAGCATGCACTGTTCTTTGCATCCAGGACATGGCCACTAGCAGCGGGGCCAAGAGGAGGTCTTAGGAAGTGGACTGGGCACCTGGGGTATGGACTGCCCAGGCTCTGGGAAGTGCGTTCACACAGGGCTGCCATGTAGCCTCTGCTTCCGCCTTGAGGCCTGCCTCCCGCCTACCTGACTCAGATCTGCCAGGAATGCCATGCCTAGGGGCCTCTGTCCTGCCGGGTGAGCCCTTGTCTTGCCTGGGCCACGACAGTCATGTGTGACGGGTCTTGTTGGGGTCAGCTAGGGCATACTGGCAGGAAGAAGCATGCCACCAGGCTCTGGGTGTGAGGGGACAGGAGAGCTGGCAGAGGCTGGGGTCCCCAAGTCTCAGAAGCCTTGCCCGTGGTAGAGCCTATCTGAGCCGTGGACTTGGCACAGACGCCCCCGGTGCTGCCTCAAGAGGAGCCTGGGTGGTGGTCGTTTTGTCATCTGAGTGAACCCCCTCTAACCCTTCTCAGAGGCGGTGATGAAGCCGGGTGGGAGTGAACACGGAGCGCCAAAGGCTGAATTTTCCTTCCCACCTCTCTAGGAGACACACCCTCAGAGAGGGGTGGGATAGCATAAAGTGGCCTCAAGATGACCTTTGCCCTGGTTCTTGGCCTGGCATAGTCATGGAGGCTGGGTAGTCCTGGCACCTCATCCAGGCCCATCTTGTATACCCTCCCATCAGCTTTCAGAATAGCCAATGAAAATGATTTTGGGAGAAGGGGGTGGCAGGCTGCCTGTTTCTTTCAAGTCCAGCTGCTGTCCTGGGGGGAGGGGATGCCAGCTGCCACCTGTTGGGTAAGTGCTGCCCAAGACAGCTGTGTCTGTCTGCACTGGACCTGGAATACCCTTTGCAGGCTGTCTAGCACCCTTGAAAAGTGGGTTCCTAATGACCTCTGCTTTCCCTTTTTCTCAGCTATGGCTGGCTAGGAAGGGGCCTGGCAAGGGAGGGTGGCTACCCTGGTTGAGGGAGTGAGGCCCAGGGTTTGAGCCTTGACCCTGCCTTCTCCCCTTTCAGTGAAGGAGTTTTCAAATGCCCTGAGGACCAGCTTCCTCTGGACTATGCCAAGGTGAGTACACACTGCTAGGTTGGAAGCCTGGGTACATAGTTAGATAGACTGTTGCCCTTGGTGGCGGCTGGAGCTGTTGGCAGCCCGCAGGCACAGGGCCAGTGTCAACCCCAAGCCTCAGGATCTCGAGCCCCCACAAAGGTAGCCTGTTCTCTCCCACCAGGCCAGTTTGCAAACGAAGGCTGTGTTTGCCCTGGGGGGCAGGCACAATGCCCAGCCTGTAGGGGTGCACAGAGCCGCTCTGTGCCCATAAAAAATGCTCCCTCCTCTTCCTGCGGCAAGTTAGACCTGTGGCCAGGGGCCAGGACCCCTCCACTAAGAGGAAGGAAGCGGGGGAGGGGGATGGTAGCCTGTGACTGAGCAGGCTGATGTGATGGGGTGTCCCCTTGAAGGGAGCATGTTCCTGTGCAGGCATTTTGGGGACCCTGGGTTCCAAGTCAGAGTAGATACCACCTACTGTATCCTTCCTTCCTCCTAGGGCACAGAGACACATAATCTGAGAGCCCAAGAGGTTATTACTGGCTTATAGACACAGCCAGCTCAGTTGAGAGTCGGGGTGAATGTGACTGCAACAGGCTCTGATCCTTGCTGATCCCCCCCCCCCCCCCATTCCCTGCCCACAGATCTACCCAGACCCAGAGCTGGAGGTCCAGGTGTTAGGCTTGCCTATCCGCTGCATCCACAGTGAGGAGGGTTGCCGCTGGAGTGGGCCACTCCGCCATCTACAGGTGAGGCTCTGGGGTGGGGAGCTGGACTAGCCCTCACTCATCACTAGCAGATGCCGACTGAGTCTCTCCTACCAGGGCCACTTGAACACCTGCAGCTTCAATGTGGTCCCCTGCCCCAATCGCTGCCCGGCCAAGCTGAGCCGGCGGGATCTGCCTGCCCACCTGCAGCACGACTGCCCTAAGCGCCGCCTCAAGTGTGAATTCTGTGGCTGTGACTTCAGCGGGGAGGCCTACGAGGTAGGTGGGTCCAGGCTGAAGGTGAAGGGAGGGTGGGGTACCTGGAAGCTCAGGCACCCCTTAACTGGGCCCCTGTGCTATTTTTAGAGTCACGAGGGCACGTGCCCCCAAGAGAGCGTGTACTGTGAGAACAAGTGTGGTGCCCGCATGATGCGGCGCCTGTTGGCCCAGCATGCCACTTCTGAGTGCCCCAAGCGCACCCAGCCTTGTGCCTACTGTACCAAGGAGTTTGTTTTTGACACCATCCAGGTGAGGCCTTTACTGAGCTGTACGCTGTGGGGCTGGGTAACAAGGACTCGGGGTATTGACCACTGCGTCTCTCTCTGGTCCTAGAGTCATCAGTACCAGTGCCCACGGCTGCCTGTTGCCTGCCCCAACCAGTGTGGTGTGGGCACCGTGGCCCGGGAGGACCTGCCCGGCCACCTGAAGGACAGCTGCAGCACTGCTGTGGTGCTCTGCCCTTTCAAAGAGTCTGGCTGCAAGCACAGGGTGAGACGCCCCTTTCTCGGCCCCCTTTAGCCCTTGAAATCCTAGCAGAGGGTCAGTGTGCTGGCACAGCTGAGGCCCTTATGGGTCCCCTGGCCAACTGCTTCTTCCCAACACCCTCTGCCACCGTCCCGTGGAACTGGGTGCCTGCTACCCTATCTGCTTCTTCTCTCCCCTGGACCTTCCTCTTTTGGTAACTTTTGCCTTCCCCCATGGCCTTGGGTTTTGCCAACAGTGCCCTAAGCTGGCAATGGCACGTCACGTGGAGGAGAGTGTAAAGCCACATCTGGCTATGATGTGTGCCCTGGTGAGCCGGCAGCGGCAAGAGCTGCAGGAGCTGCGGAGGGAGCTGGAGGAGCTGTCCATAGGCAGCGATGGAGTGCTCATCTGGAAGATCGGCAGCTATGGGCGGCGTCTCCAGGAGGCCAAGGCCAAGCCTAACCTGGAGTGCTTCAGCCCGGCCTTCTACACACACAAGTACGGCTACAAGCTGCAGGTGTCCGCGTTCCTCAACGGCAACGGCAGTGGCGAGGGCACACACCTCTCCATCTACATCCGTGTGTTGCCAGGCGCCTTTGACAATCTCCTCGAGTGGCCCTTTGCCCGTCGGGTCACCTTCTCCCTGTTGGATCAGAGCGACCCGGGTCTGGCCAAGCCACAGCATGTCACGGAGACCTTCCACCCCGATCCAAACTGGAAGAACTTCCAAAAGCCCGGCACTTGGCGAGGCTCCCTGGATGAGAGTTCTCTGGGCTTTGGCTACCCCAAATTCATCTCCCACCAGGACATTCGAAAGCGAAATTACGTGCGGGATGACGCAGTCTTCATCCGTGCCTCCGTCGAACTGCCTCGGAAGATCCTCAGCTGATGGTAGAGCCTTCTGCGCTGAAGCCGGAAGGGAAGTGGGACAGTACCTCAGCCGCTGGCTGGGACTGGAGAGGGGGCCGGACCCCCCTGCAGCTTCTTCTGCCTAGGTTGTTAGCCCACCACCCTCTCCCCACACCACCACCACCACCCCACCCCTCAGGTGCCTCCAATTGGTGCTTCAGCCCTGGCCCCTGGGGGGAGCAGGTCTCGGGGTTATCAAGGGCTGGAAACAAGTGATCCCAGGGCCTGTCTCCCCTCCTGGGCAGGGCAGACATGCCTTGGTGCCAGCCACATTCTACCTGGACTGAGGTGCCTGCTCAGGTGCTATGTCCCAAGAGCCATAGTGGGGGTGGGGGTATTGGAAAAGGGAGGGGTAGCTCTAAGAATCTGCCTTGAGATTAATCTCTCTCCATTTACCCAGTGTTGCCCTCTCTGGTTATTTATTTCTTTAGTGCCAGGAGGGCACAGCAGGGGAACTCTGATTTTTAATAAATCCTGAATTGTATTTATTAACTTGATTCCAGCCTGTCTCCTCCCAGTTGGTTAGGGTTCTGGGAGGCTGGGCCCAACAGAAGGAAAGGAGATGAGCTGCTGCTGCTTGCAGCCGGACCGCTCTCTGGTGGACAATATGGGAACTGCAGCAAGCCTTGTGTGGGCGCCTGCAGCTGCCCTCTGGTGGTTCGATGGATAAGTGCAGGGACCGCTTCTCATAAGGCTGGCGTTTCTAGTTCCTACCTCACCAAAGACAAGTTCTCTGCTTAGGCAGGTGTTTACCAATAATTACCATGTGTGCATACATGTGCGGGACAAAGGTCCATGTCCAGTGTCCTCCTCAGTTACTCTCGACCATTTTGAGTCAGGATCAAAACTCCTGGAGCCTAGTCGGCCAATGCGCTCCGAAGATCATGCCTTGACTGACCCTGCACTAGGGTGTTATAGGTGTGAGTTGTACAGTTTTGTTTTTTGTTTTACACAGGTGAGGGAATCCAAACTCAAGTCCTTGTGTTTGTATAAGTACTTCCACCAAGACGGCCATTTTTTTTTGGGGGGGGGGGTTCGAGACAGGGTTTCTCTGTGTAGTTTGGTGCCTGTCCTAGATCTTGCTCTATAGACCAGGCTGGCCTCGAACTCACAAAGATCAGCCTTGGCTCTGCTTCCCAAGCACTGGTATTAAAGGCGTGCACCACCACTGCCTGCCTTTCTCCTGTGTGGTCCCAGGTGTCTGGAAGTCACTATGTCAGGCTGGCCTGGAACTCAAGAGACCCTCTGCCTTCTGAATGCTGGGATTAAGAGCACGCATCACCCCTGCCCGGCTTCCTGAGGCCTTTCTTGTGCTTTTACCATTAGAATAAATGGCCTTCATGAAGAGTTAATGAGGCTGCGTGTGCCTGACATAGCAAGGGCTTAATATCAGTCTGTACTCAGGTGCACAAAGCACTTGGATTTTCTCGCCTGTGGTCTCGTTTGCCTTCTGCACAGTTCTGAATGGTTGTCTCTGACTACATACACTTCACCAGTCAGCTCAATGGAAGCAAACTGACTCCTTCAGCTGGTTTGGGGCAGGGCCTGGAATTGTGTTTTGTTTTTCCCCTGGTGCATGCCATGAACTACTCAACTACATGTCCACCCTTGAATTCATGACTAGGATTCTGTAGACGTATAGCTCAATTTGGGCAATCAATTTGGGCTTGCTTTTGGCAAGTTACTTAGCTCTGTGGGGTTAATACCCTTAATAGTAAGATGACTTTTGCTCAACTGCTGGTCTTGGAATGTCGTCATGACAGGAGCCAATTCACATGAAGTGCCTTACTTAGGGCCTAGCACTGAGACAGGTAAGGAGGATGTAAGGGGCTGTTCTACAGAGGAAGTGAGAGAGGGCAGAGAGCTGGTAGCTACTCATCTAGGGGGCCATGGGACCTTAGCTGAGAAAGCCAAAATGGTCCCTTATCATACAACCGGTTAGCTTGCTAGACAGTCACCTGGAGACTAGAGAAAACCAGAGACATGGGTCAAACTACTGTTTAGTCTTTCAGAAGCTGGACAGCTTGGATTAAAGCTGGCCTTCCTCTGCTGACAGACAACCGCGTGACTGAAAGCCGGAACACTGTAATTGACACACGGCCTGGCGGGCTTGTCCTTCATCCCAACTGTGGTCCTAGCCTTGGAGAATGCAGACTAGGGTGGACAGCAGAGCATGAAGTGGTAAACTCCTTAAGCACCAGCTCTTTTTTTTTTTTTTTTTTTTTTGGCTTTTCGAGACAGGGTTTCTCTGTGTAGCTTTGCGCCTTTCCTGGGAACTTGCTCTGTAGCCCAGGCTGGCCTCGAACTCAAAGATCCGCCTGGCTCTGCCTCCCGAGCGCTGGGGTTAAAGGCGTGCGCCACCACCGCCCGGCCCCGTGTTAGCTCTTTGAGTGGGCAGACTGGCTTGGTTTGCAGAGTACTTGCCTAGAGACAAAGGAGGAGGGAAGCAAAGCGCGTTAACAAGAAGGGCATGCCACCCGAAGGGCACTCTGGATTCCACGTGTTTGCCCACCTGCTGACGAGCTTTGCTATCTCCTCCCCCTACAATCAAACTGTGGGCAGAGCCCCAACAGTAAAAACCAAGCAGGTAACTGAAACCTCCCCACCCCCATTCCCATCAAAGGACTCTAGCAGTCGGCTTGGGAGCAGTGTAAATCCTGAGGGTGAGGCAGCTTCCTTGTTTTGGGTTCTAGAACTCTCACCTCTGTCACAAGAAATAAAGTGGAGGAAGGTTTATAGTTTGCTGGAGGCTTTATGGTGAACGGATGCCCGCAAACTTCTTGGGACTGATGGCCCCTGGACTGAAAGGATGGCCGCGCTCTCCAGCTGGACCCCACCTGGGCCTGAGCGAGCTGCCCGTGTGCACAGCCTGTAGCCTGTAGCCTGTAGCCTGTAGCCTGGCATTCAGTCTGGGGTAAGCCGGGGAGGGTTTGAGGGATGAATAGGATAAACTATTCCTCTTTTACTCAGGGAAACATTACAGACTGTCCTCAAGACAAACCACCTCAGGCATTCACCACATTAAACGAATAGGACAAGGTCAAGAGGAGGTTTTTTGTTTTACTGGTTTATAATTTAAAAAAAAAAAAGAAAACCCACCATGCCCACAGGTGAGGTGAGGTGGAGAACAAGGGCGAGTGAGTGGAATGGGCTCCAGGTATTCCCTTGGGGTGGCATGGGAGTGTGAAGATGAGGCCCTGGTTTGGACCCTTATTGCTGGTTGGGTGGGGCAGGGGACAATGGGGTTGAACTAGGAAACACCTTACACCGAAGTTGAAGGCAGTCATTTGTAGGGTAAGGGGATCACAGTACGTCTTCCATGCAGACTAGTGGGAGTGAGGTGTGAAAGCCCCCAAGTTAGTGTCTGGTCCAGTTTCCCACAGTGGCAGCCCACTCTCGGGAGGATTTGGGAAGGGCGTTACAACAAGAATATCAGATCAGAGGTCAGGCAAGAGGTCACAGGGGATAGTGGAGCTCATTAAATACGACTCAGAAAATCAGCTAATGGAGGGGCTCTGGGTGAGGAGATGGCCCACACCTTGAGGAGGCTGCACCAGAGGCTGAGGGGCTTGGAGACAGGGCGACAATCCCAGTGTTCACAGACAGCAGGGAAACAGTAAATTAGGACTTCATGTTGCTATCGTTTGGCATAACACACTCAGGCATTTTTTTTCCTTTTTTTTTTTTCTTCCTTTTAAATATAAGGCAACTTGCCAACACATAATTTAAAAACTGGTCTTCAGTCACATCGCTTCAGTTCACTACAGAATGTCTGGCTAAGAAACAGTGAGAATAAACCCAAAACCTTCAGTTATCAGCTCACATTCCCCCAAAGACAAGAGGAAAGGCAGGGGCTTATTCTTCTTCTTAAAGCCCAGCTGTGCAACAGAAGACAGGTGCAAAAGTTTACAACAAAACAATCTAAAGTTACAGAGATGTGTTGAGTTTCTAGACAACTAATTGTCACTTGGGAATAATGAGACACACTGGTCCTGGAAGGTGGGAGATGCTCTAAGAACGGGGAAGGGGCAAGAGGGGCTGTTTCCAATGTACGCCCCTCCGCAGCAGTCAGAACCATGCTCATTTGGTAGAGGAAGAATTCAAAGAGCTTAAGGCTTTGTGTTTTTCCTTTTGTTCTTCATTAAACTGAAGGGCTGCAAAATGTGAGGGTGAATGTACCTGTGGGGCCACTCACACAAAACGCTCCTCAAACCCACACATTCATACAGAAACATGACACTTAAAACTTACAGTGTGGACCAATAATTCCTAGCCAGTGTAGAGAACCAAATGCAGTTTAACTTTTTTTTTAAACTTTTTTGGTGTTTTTAATTTCAAACTCTAATGTGATCATCCTTTACCTATAACTAACTCTTCAAGTAAGGTAGTTTTTTTGCTTTTTTTTTTTCTTTCTTTTTTTCTTAAGGGGGAGGGGAGGCAGGGATGAGGACAGTCGTTGTTTGGAGAGAGGCAACAGTGACAGGAGGTCTTGGGAATGCCAGATGGCCACTGCATTTCTCTGGAGGGGGGGTCAAGAACCAAGATGCAACACAAAGGTTTCCTCTCGGAGTCTCAGGACTTTGTCAAGGAGAAGCGCAGCGGCTTGGGAGCAACATCAATGCAGAACCAAGCCTTGAGGAATGGGAGCAGCTGAGAAAGATGGAAACTCTGTTTATTCTGATTTGACATCTTTGGGGGAATAAAGAATTAGCTTCCAGAGCACTTAGAAAGTCTGGCTTCTTAGTCCCAGACAGAGAAGTCGAACTTAAGGCTCTAGGCCACTCCCCTCAGCCATACTCAGTCTCAGCAAGACGGCAAGAGTAACAAGCGGTCACGGTGGAGACTGACTGACAGGCAGGTGGCTGAGACGGCAGGTTTGGGTCTAACAGAAAGCCAAGAGTTGTTTGAGGGGAGGATAAAGGACCTTCTGCCCCTAAATAGACCCCGCCGAGTTCCCTTCCTTAGGTATTTAAGGATGATCACATTGGAGCAGTGAAACTTGAAACTATCCAGTTACTTCAAAGTAAGACTAAACCTAGAAGGGCAATGTATGACGTGTTGCCTGAGGACATCACGGCTCCCTATCTATACCCTGGGTGCTGAATATGAAGACTTCGACTATCTGTGGGATCAGGGGCTCGGGTGCCAGGGGCTCGGTGGGCCTTGCTCAACATGGCCAGGCTCTGTTCTCGGAAGCAGGCCTGCTGGAAATCCCCACTCAGGTAATCCACCGTTTGCATCAGGCTGTTCTGGCTTGCCACTGGCCCACCCCCAGTTCCCGCTCGGTAGTGGGCCCCAGGAGCTGCCGCACAGTCGAGGGGTGCACCTGTGGGCTGCCCACCATGGAAGGGCATGGCGAGGTCCTGAGACCCCGAGCTGTCGCTATTGGGAGTTGGTAGGATGTTGTTCCACAGGGGTTGGAAGTAGTGACCATTGGGATAGGCCAGTGGGGCTGGTAGGCCGTTCACAGGTGGGGATGGGGTCGGCTTCTCCAGGGAAGGCTTCAGATGGAAGGACTGTGCCAGGCAGAGTTCCTGTGGGTAGGCAGGGGCCTTGCCCACAAAACCAGGCCCCGCCAACTCACGTCCTGCTGTATGTTTGCCTGTCAGGCCAGGGGCTGGTGTGCCACCAGCTTCACTGCACATCTGTTGTAGGTGGGCCAGCTGGTGCTGGTTCCAGGTAACTGGCTTGAGGTCGCTAGGGTAGCCAGTGGGGGCTCGAGAGATGCCTGTGGGCAGGTTGACAGGACCTGCGGCAGGCAGTGCGGCTGTGGCCGCGTGGGTGTGCTCCATGGGATTGACCACACATGAAGGCATTGGTGTGGGGACGCTGTGGGTCGACACCCGGGTGCTTGCATTGATGAGCAGACTGCGACTAATGGGGCTGGGATTGGCGATCTGGCCCTCACACACTGAGGTAGTGCTGATGCCTGCCCTCGTCTGGCAAAACTGGTTGATCTGATGCACGATGCTGCTCAGGTCCGGGGGCTGGCTGTGTTGCAGGGTGGCCGCCATCGAAAGGGGGATAGTTGAGGTAGACACGGTCACATTCGGGGGCGCATCTGAGTCTGGCATCTTCCGGCCTCCATGCAGCAATGGATTAGGGGGGTGCTGGAGACCCTGGTGAGTCAGGGCCTGCGGGTGGACCAAGCCCTGGGTTTGGGCCATCGGCTGCGGGTGGCCCAGGCCCTGAGGCTGCTGGAGGCTCTGAGGGTGAGACAGTGCCTGTGGTGGTGGTGGTATACCCTGAGGGTGTTGCAGTGTCTGGGGAGGGGCGTGGGCCAGGGTCTGTGCATGCTGCAGGGCCTGCTGGCGGGCCAGAGCCTGGGCCTGGGGGTGGGCTAAAGTGCTGGGTGCCACAGTAGCATAGGGTGCCACCGGGGGGTTCATGATGGCCTCAGGGAGTAACCGGGCTCGGGTGCCGTCAAAGTCCTTGAGTATGCTTTTGGCTGGCACTTTGACAATGGCAAGCAGGCCTGCCTTGGTGGCAGCCTGAGTCGGGTAGGGGCTGTAGCGCTGGGCTGATGTGTCGAGGCCGTTCACAGTACGACGAACGTGTTTCCGCTGGGGAACCTTCACACTGTTGGGGAAGATTTTTATAGTCAGTGGGTTGTTTGCGACCTTCTTAGCATACGCGTCCAATTCGGCTGGGGTAGGATAGTGAGCAGTTCTCATTTTCTGTGTAGTGTCCCCTAGAGAGAGAAAGAGAGAGAGAGAGAGGGAAGGAGAGCAGAGAGGAGGGGAGCTCATCAGTGCCAAGCCAACCAGCCTTTCTAGAACCCCTGTTGAAGCAGTGGGAGGAGGAGGTGTCACCTGTAGCCTTCACTCTAGGTCCAGCCACAGTTCCCACCATCACAAGCACAGCTGAAACTCACTAGGTATAGACAGTAGGCCAGGCCAGGCACTAAGGGACAGGCTATCTCAATGATCCTCACTACTACTACAGGGGGCAGGTGTGCTGTGAGCCTGTTTTATAGGTCTTTAAAGGAAAAAGCAACTTTCTGAGACTCCAGCTTGGCAATTCAGAGCCCAGCTGGTTCTCACAGCCATCACCAAGAATTCTTCAGTACGTGGGGCTCCAAGTTCCTACCCGCTGTGATGACACACACAGGGTTAAAAGCTTTAAGCAGAACTGCCTGTCAGCGCCGTCCTCAGGCAGTCGTGACACTGGTAAAGGGGGACATACTTAGTCCCTCCACTTCGGTCTTGTGGCCATCGAAGCAGCTGGGGCGCCATGCCCAGGGGTGGACAGGCCTGTCTGGCACAGAGAACAAGACACTTTTTCAGGAGAAGAGGAGGAAGCTGCCAAAGTCTCCCACTCACAAGTTCACTGTTGTTTACAGTTTACTTGGTGTCTGACTGGTTGAAGATCCAAAGGTTTTATTTATTGCTGTGTGGCAGGAGGAGGCTTATAAACGACAGAGCAGCAGGGAGGGCTGAGGAGAAAAGATTCAGACCATCTCCACGTCCTCGGTGCCAAAAACAGTCTGTATGGGATCCAGTCTGTCACTCTCCGACAAGAAAGAGGTGAAACTTGCCTTCCTTTGGAGACTGCAGGAATACCCACGCAGTGTGCCTCATCAATGTTTAACAGTCTCCTTGTTCTCATCTCCGGGGGCCTCCCATCAAGGGACTCCAGCGGATGCTGGGTTTCCAATCCAAAAAGAAAAATTTCCCACAAGAGCTCTTAAAAGTATGCCAGGCTCCCTCCTACAAGGATCTCTGCTGTTTCCTTCTCTCAGAAAAAGGGGTCTACTCTGAGCATACACAGAAAGTACATAATTAATACTTGCTGAATGAGTAACTGTACACACTGCCCAAAGCAGAAGGGAAATGGCTTGGCACAGAGCCTGGGCTCAGCTGGCCGACTCCCTCCCCGCTTCCTCCCTTGGCAGAAAGTAGCCAGGAAAGACCAAGGGCTAATCTATTGAGTGCCCAGCTGGTAGCTTTGGTTGGCCTTGGCCCAAAGGAGACTCCATTCAAAGTCATGTCACTGGGCATCAACTGGAGCAGAAGCAGATTTAGGGGAGCATGTTAGAAGAACTGGGTAGAAACTGCTGTTTTCTGAAGCAGGGAAAGAAAAAGTTCAAGACTAGGAGAAATAAGCATGTGGTTCCATGCTCACAACAGCAGCCCAGAGCTTGAGATATAGCTAGTCTCAACTATGTCTTCATTTTATCAGCCTCTAATACTGCGCAATGCACCTCAACACCAACAGCCCTACGAATTCATTTAGGAAAAAAAAGCTCCCAGAAACCCCTTGAACAAACACCACTTCAAAAGCCACCCGAATACATTTGGCTATTGTTGATGTTAGCAGCAGCAGGGACAGAGGGACAGCTCTACATCATCCCTGGCAGTGGCCTCAAGAATTCCCTTTCTCCTTAAGGATCTTTACTCAGGCAAACTCAGGATTCCTGGGCTTCACCAGAGAGAATTTCAGGACAAGCGAATATGAAACAGAGTTAGCAGGTTTATTAAAAGATTACAATATAGATTTTAAGCGTAAGGGTTGGGGAAGGGGAAGGCATTCAGGAAAGATAAGAAGTAGCTGAGCATAAGAATGGGCTTTTCAAAGGCAAGTCACCCAAATGTATATTTATGATGGTAAATCACATCATTTAGAGAGTGTAGTTTACTACAAGATTTAAAGGTTGAAGAACTCTGCCAGGTGTGGTGGCGCACGCCTTTAATCCCAGCACTCAGGAGGCAGAGGCAGATGGATCTCTGAGTCCGATCCAGCCTGGTCCAGAGTAAATGAGTTCCAGGACAGCCAAGGATACAGAGAAACCCTATCTTGAAACCCACTCCAATCCCACCCCACCCCACCCCACCACCACCACCAAAAAAAAAAAAAAAGAGAAAAGAAAAAGAAGAAAGAATCTCAGGTTTAGGCTGGCTGGGTTGTGGTGGTTCATACCTGTAATTACCAGTTAGGAGGCAGAAGTATGACCTTGAGTTCCAGGATAGCCTGGGCTGCAGGGTGAGATCTCTAGTTAAAAACAAACCAATCAACCAACCAATCCTGGCCGGCCTGACTACTCATCAGGCTGCTACAGACAGTAGGGCTTTGCTGCCAACTCCTAGCACAGCGCCTTACCTAGAAGACACAGCACATCTGGTGAGTGCTTAGGGCAGTATTACCCAAACAAACAACTAGGACTCTGCGGAGCAACCGGAGTCCAAAATGCTGGGTTTTATTTAGTTCAAATGGAAAATGTAGATCTCCTTCTTAGTTCTTCTCTCTCTAACCTCATCTCTACTTAAAATCCAAGTAAAGACCCGGTGTGGGAAGTGGCTTGTTGAGGAAGTTCTCTGTTCAAAGTGAGCATCAGTGCCGGGCGGTGGTGGCGCACGCCTTTAATCCCAGCACTCGGGAGGCAGAGCCAGGCGGATCTCTGTGAGTTCGAGGCCAGCCTGGACTACCAAGTGAGTCCAAGGAAAGGCACAAAGCTACACAGAGAAACCCTGTCTCGAAAAACCAAAAAAAAAAAAAAAAAAAAAAAAGTGAGCATCAGTTCTCAGGGTTTTTCCTAGCCCGGCAAGAAGACAGGCTGAAGTATGTTTCTATTGCTGCTGACGGTAGAAAGACAGTTGAATTAGAAGAAAAATGAACATAGAGAGGGAGGCTGCAGCCTGAGAGCTTCTGCTGAGGAAGATCTGAGGGATGAGCACACTGAGCAGAGTGTCCTCTTACTCCGGAATAAACCACCACTCACCCCCGCCCCCCGCATACTAGAATGAAGCATTAAGCTTGGCTCTTACCAAAAAAAAAAAAAAAAGCTCAACTAACACCTTTTCTTCTTCTTTTCCCTTTCCTCTTTCCCTCTTTTTCTGGTCTCATGCTGATCCTGACCCTTCTGCCTCTACTTCCTATACCACCATGACCAGACTTATTTTTGAAGTTTTGAACCAAGGTTCCACAAGGTCAACCAGGTTGTTCCTGAAACTTCTGATTCTCTTGCCATGGCCTCCGAAGTACTTAGATTTCAGAGGCATGCCACCACGTCTGGCTTCCTATTTGGTCTTCGGAGACTAGATCTCACTATGTAGTTCTGCATGGACTTGAATTCATGACCTTCCTGTTTCAGCACCCTAAGGATTGGGATTTCAGTGCCATCATGCTTGGCTTTTTGTGAATGAATGAATGAAAGAATTAATTAATTAATTAATTAATTTTTAAAGATTTATTTTATTATGTACACAGTATTCTGCCTGCATGTGTCCTTGGAGGCTAGAAGAGGGCACCAGATCTCATTACAAGTGGTTGTGAGCCACCATGTGGTTGCTGGGAATTGAACTCAAGACCTCTGGAAGAGCAGTTGGTGCTCTTAACCACTGAGCCATCTCTCCAGCCCAATGAATTTATTTTTTTTTTAACACTTTATTTTTATTTTTGTGCACTGGTGTTTCTCCTGCATGTCTGTATAAGGTGCCAGATCCCCTAGAACTGGAGTTACAGACAGTTGTGAGCTGCCATATGGGTGCAGGGAGTTGAACCTGGGTCCTCTGGAAGAACAGTCAGTGCTCTTAACCGCTAAGCCCTCTCTCCAGCCCCATGAATGTATTTTTATGGAGCCCCTCCCATATATACAGGCTCACTGGCACCTTACTTCCATAACAAACTCCTCTAACCACAGACAATAATCTTCAGTTTTGTCTAAAAAGAGAAATCTTAAACAGCTGGTATGGCTATAATATGGATACAGGGCAGTTGGAGAACTGCGAGTCTGTGGCTACAAGAACAGTTTAATCTAAAGTCGAACTATGGCTCCACCATTTAACAACTGAAGACTCAGTGTGATTCCTCATTTGTCAATAGAAAAGAAACTTGCTTTAATGTTATAAAATTACTAATATTAAGAGGCTCAAACAGGAAAAACGTGGTGTGAACATGAGTCACAGCTGTTTACAGTTATTCAGGAAAAGCAGGTTTGGCAGAGCCTGCCCAGTCCGAACAAAGAACCTGACCTAGGAAGCAGCAATGCAGGACCCCTGGCTTCAAGCTGAGCTGAATGTGACAGAAAGTACAGTTGTCTAGTCTAAGGGACTCTGTGTGTGTGTGTGTGTGTGTGTGTGTGTGTGTGTGTGTTGGGGTGTGGCGTTTGTAAATCCAGTTTCCTTCAGAGATCTCCTTGGTTATCCTTTTGTTTTGAGGTGTGGCAGAAACTTGGAATCCACAGGCTTGGGAGTGTGATGGGAGTGAGTTCTGACCCAGCAATTGGATAGTCATGTGACATATGCAAGCTCCATGTATAAAAGAAAGCAAGGAGCAGGATTCGATGACTCACACTGTACTCTGCCCTCTAGCAGCTGAGGTAGGATGGTTACAGTGAGTCCCAGGTCAGCCTGGGTTAGAGGAATGCCCTGTCTCTGAAAAACTAAAGAAAAAGAACAAGAGCAGGAAAAGTCTCCCCTGAAGAACTAGTGAATAGGGACAGTGAGGCCCAGAAGGCAAAGCTCTTACCGTGTGTGCAAGCCTGACAACATAATTTAGATTCCAGGAACTCAGTGTAAAAGGAAAGTATTAACTCCCAAAAGTTAGCCTTGAACTTCACAAGTGTACCACAGAAACATGCATGTACCTGTGCACATACCCACTTCATAAAATACACAAGTAGTAAAATAAAAATTTAAAAATATGTATGTAGGGGCTGGGTAAATGGCTTAGTGGTTAAAAGCACTGGCTGCTCTTCCACAGGACTGGGTCTGATTCTTAGCACCCATATAGCTGCTCACAACACGCATGCACATTACGCACACAATCTCTTTACTGGGAGACTAGGGAAAAAGGATCACTGGCCAGGAGTTTGAGACCATCCTGGGCAACATAGTGAAGCCCAAACTCAACAAAACAAACAAATATATATGTATTTTTTTGTCTAAAGAGAAAAATCTTACATACATACATACATATATATAAAAAATGTAAAATAGTACCTAACACACAGTAGGCAATTACTGAGTTTATCCAGTCTTTGAGTCAATTCACAATTGCCATACTTTTCCACTAGGGGGCATGCCAATATCTAAAGAAATAAAGTA
This sequence comes from Peromyscus eremicus, assembly GCF_949786415.1. Lineage (NCBI taxonomy): Eukaryota > Metazoa > Chordata > Mammalia > Rodentia > Cricetidae > Peromyscus > Peromyscus eremicus. The sequence continues at coordinate 61,305,317 of NC_081423.1, read as the reverse complement.
ATTTCAGTATTTGTTCCAGGCTCTCCCAAGGCTCTGTATGTAGGAGGTAAAAACTTGTCAACTAAAAAATGTTATGTTAGGGGCTGGAAAGATGTCTCAGTACTTAAGGGCACCAGCTGCTCTTCCAGAGGATCCAGGTTGGATTCCCAGCACCCACATGGCAGCTTACAACCATTGTTACTCTAGTTCCAGGAGATCTGATGCCACCTTCTGGCCTGTGGGCACCAGGAATGCAAGTGGTACATAGACATACGGGACAAAACACCCATACACATCAAATTTTTAAAAAGCTAGTATGCTAGCCAGGTATGGTAATATACATCTGTAATCCCAACACTTAGGGAGGTAGAAGAGAATCAGGAGCTCAAGGTCATCTTTGGCTACAAAGTTCAAGGATAGCTTGGGATACTTAAGAAAGACTGACTCAAAGCTGGGCATGGTGGCGCACGCCTTTAATCCCAGCACTTAGGAGGCAGAGGCAGGTGGATCTTTTAAATTCGAGGCCAACCTGGTCTACAAAGCAAGATCCAGGACAGCCAGGGCTACAAAGAAAAACCCTCTCTCGAAAGACAAAACAAGCAAACAAACAAAACACCTGTCTCAAACGAAGAAAAACCTCCATAAAACCCAGAAAAACAATCCACCACCAACAAAGACAATGTGAAGACCTCTGACCACTTCAGCCATTGCACAGTGACTATTTTGATGAGCTACTACTACATCCCTGATGCTGAGCTAGGAAAGGGAGCTTGGGGTTAAGGAAGAAAAAATTCCAAAACCACCATTTCTGGGAAAAGATAGGTCAGGAGCAAAACCACATTTACAAGCAGAGTTCCTAAACAGCTGAGGACTCAAAGCAAGGGACACCATGGCACACACAATCTAGAAATGTTCAAGAGGACATCCACCTAACTCAAGCATTTCCTCCAGCAGCCACAGCCCCACTCGAAGCTAAGATGTCCTGGGTTTGTTTGGGTTTGGAACTAGCAAGTTCTCCAGCCCCAGCTCGTCAGGCACTGGGACTGCAGGTGGCACCCCCGTGCTTGGCAATTCTTCCCTCGTTATCACTGAGCCCCCCTGTCATCTACGGGACTCTCCAAGTGTATTTCCTCTTACTGTGTTCTCAGAAGCCAGGATGAGGACACAAGTGAGTGTGCGCGTTGGGATGATCACAGCACACAAATGTGTCGCCCAGTCATCAGGATGACAAAGGCCAGGGCTGGAGGTACAGCTGTGTGGAGGAGTACTTCCCGAGCATGCCAGGGATGGCCCTGCCTACAAAGTCAAGCCAGGAAAAGGAGGGTGTCCCCATCCTCTTTGTCCTTTCATCAGACAAATTCAGAATTAGTGAGGGTGAGTGCTCTGCTCTTTCGAGGAGTGAAGTCAAGCAGTTGTTTGTTGTTGCTGATTTTTTTGTTTGTGAAGACAGGGATTCTCTGTGTAGCCCTGGCTGTTCTGGAACTCCCTCTGACTGCCTCTGCCTCCCGATTGCTGAGAATTAAAGGCGTGTGCCAACATCCTATTTTATTCAGTGCTGGAATCAAATCCAGGGCTTTGTGCAAGCTAGGTAAGCATTCCACCAAACTGAGTTACACCCTCAGCTCCAATTTAATTTTATTTTTTTGTTCACTTTTCTGAGACAGGGTAGTCCTCACCAGCTGGCCTCGAACTCAGATATTCACCTGCTTCTGCCTCCTAAATGCTGGGATTAAACTTGTGTGCCACCATGCTCAGCTCTATTTTTATCTATCTATCTATCTATCTATCTATCTATCTATCTATCTATCTATGAAGAGGAAGGGGAGCAGGAGGAAGAGGAAGAGGAAGGGGAGCAGGAGGAAGAGGAAGAGGAAAGGGAGCAGGAGGAAGAGGAAGAGGAAGGGGAGCAGGAGGAAGAGGAATAGGAAGGGGAGCAGGAGGAAGAGGAAGAGGAAGGGGAGCAGGAGGAAGAGGAAGGGGAGCAGGAGGAAGAGGAAGGGGAGCAGGAGGAGGAGGAAGAGGAAGGGAGCAGGAGGAAGAGGAAGAGGAAGGGGAGCAGGAGGAAGAGGAAGAGGAAGGGGAGCAGGAGGAGGAGGAAGAGGAAGGGGAGCAGGAAGAGCTATTTTTTTTTTATACAGGGTCCAAAAGCTAAACTGCCTAGGATGGCCTTGAACTTGTGATCTTCCTGCCTTCCACGTAGCTGGCTTCATACCATTAAGACTAGACTATTTTTAACTGCTGATGCTCTTACAGCAAACTATAACTGATCTGCCAAGTGTAGCTGCAGTGTGCTTTTGGAGGAAATTTGACTGAAATGAAGCTACACGGGTCAGTGTCCACGTTGTCTATGGCTGCTTTTGATCTACAACAGAAGAGCTAAGTAGATGAAACAGCGACTATGGCCCACAAAGCTCAAAATATTGGCTTCCTGGCACTTATGGAGGAAGTTTGCTAATGGCTGCCATGAAGAACTCAGGTAAAGTGCACAGCATTGAAGAAAGCCCCATTGCCTCACCAGTTGACCCCTTTTGATTTAAAAAGGTTTATTCCAAATGTAGGGCTGTTTTTATACTTAGACACTATACATGTAATAGTGGGTCAGAAATAAAAGAATATTTCCCTTGCATATCATGTAGTGCAGAGACAGAAATAGAAATCTGAGAAAAGTGAATTACAATGCTCCAATTTAATGTAATTAAGACAGGAATCTAACAGTCCTCAGAGGTTCAATCAGGTGGGAAGTACACCAGCAGACAAACACACCCAGAGAACCCGAGGAAGTCAGCTCCTGACTCCTGGGGGAAAGCTTTATTTATTTCTTATTTACTTCTTTATTTCTGTGAGCAAAAGTCAGGCTGGCTCAGAGGGCAGAGAGCAAACCAAGGAGAACTGTCTGTTTCCCTGGCAGACCACATTCAGAGACCAAGGAATCACCAACAGCGTACACAGTCACTTCAGAGACACAAAAGTGAGCTGGACAATCAGTTTCCTTGTCTTTCTTTGTTAATGTGCATTGGGGTTTTACCTGCATGTATGTCTGTGTGAAGGTGTCAGATCCCCAAGAACTGGAGTTACAGACAGCTGTGAGCTGCCATGTGGGTGCTGAGAATTGAACCTGGGTCCTCTGGAAGAGCAGCCAGTGTTCTCAACCACTGAACCATCTCTCCAACCCTGGCAATGAGTTTTCATTCAGCACCTCACAGGGTTGAAAGGGAACATTTCTTTGAAGGGTCGTACGATACACATCCACTGAAGTTCCTTGTGGCTTTGCTGTGCAGCAGAAAGCTACGAGTAACAAGTGCAGTTCACACACACTGGGAACTGTAGGATCTGAGAGATTTCTCTGATCACAAAGTATCTCGCACTGCTGACAGACAAGTCCTTTGTGGCTGCTGTCCTGCAACGTCAGCCCATGAATACCTTGGAAGTACCAAAATTCATAGTCAGTGCATCACAGACGTGATGCTGGGACAAAACACAGGGCATCCAGATGACTTACATTTCTGAAGTCCAGTGTTCATCTGCGTGTGAGAGAGAAGCTGAAAGGACAGGTCACCTGGCCCTGGTAGACAGGCTAGCATGGCAGACCAGCATCAACACAGCATGGGGCAGTGGCTCACACTGTAATGAACAACAAAGAATAAGGTCATGAACACTTCTTCAAGGAAGGCACAAGGGACATCCGATATGGGCAGCAGAGTGCCAAGTGTGGGCAGATAAGCAACTGAATTAATAGCGGGCTGGTTAAAAACTTACCTGAATCTCTGTTTGCAGCAGCCATCACTGCAGTCAGTACAGGTGGGGCGGAAGGACTGACTGAAACTGGGAAAGAGCGATCCACACAAACACACGCTTGTAAAGCTCCTACACCCGAGAGCACTGGCCTTGCAGGGGGACCTTAGCCTCCTGCAGTCCTAACTGGGGTTGGGGCAGCAAGGCACTTCTAGAAGTACAGCGTCAGATTTGCAAAGACATCACGCACCTGATTTTTTTTTTTGGTTTTTCGAGACAGGGTTTCTCTGTGTAGCTTTGCGCCTTTCCTGGAACTCACTTGGTAGTCCAGGCCAGCCTCGAACTCAAAGAGATCCGCCTGCCTCTGCCTCCCGAGTGCTGGGATTAAAGGCGTGCGCCACCACTGCCCGGCTTGAGACGGGCTTTTAATGGAGCCAAAGTTGCTTTGGAATTCCTTGTCCTCCTGACTCAGCCTCCAAGGGCTGTGATTACAGGTGTTTTCTCTGAAAAAGCTGCACCTACACTGAAGATTCTGCAGATGGACTGACTGACCTCTTCGTTGTGGAGTCAGAATGCTGCAGATCTAGGGCCACAATAATGGTGGTCTATCTTCAATTCTGCTAACCACAAAGCTTTGTTAACTTGTTCATCTGCTTTCCCCAGCGATGTTTTCCATCAATGCACTGACTTACGACCATCTTTTGTTATGTGACTATAAAATTTACGAGACCATTTCTACTTGGAACATGACATTCAGGGCAATCTGAACCCCTGTTCTTGTTCACCCATATTGAACTCAGAACAAATTATTCCTTATTCCCTTCAGAGCTGTTATTTTCAGCCGGATGGTGGTGGCACACACATTTAATCCCAGCACTAGCAGGCGGATCTCTCGGAGTTCCAGGCCAGCCTGGTCTACAGAGCCAGTTCCAGGACCACCAGGGCTACAGAGAGAGACTCAGTCTAAAAAAAAAAACAAACAAACAAACAAAAAAAAAAACCCACAGAGTTTGAGAAGTTTGGAAGTCCCCTTCTGGTGTGTGTGTGTGTGTGTGTGTGTGTGTGTGTGTGTGTGTGTGTGTGTAGTGTATAGTGGCGGTACAGGTGGAGGATAGGCTGGTCCAGGCCAGTCTGGAATTGAAGGGTCTCCTGTCTCAGTTCCCAGTGGGATAACAGGCAATGACCACCCTTGCCCTGGAAATCCACTTCTCAGGGCCACTCTCAGAACCTGTCACAACAGGTCCTCAGTCAGCCTATCTTTCACTATCACCCTTTGTTCCACTCCAAACGCCATCACTGGGATCTCTGACAAGAACAACACTTTGTCCTGGACCACTGATTAACTTTTACCTACCACTACTAACTGGATTATTTATCATTCAGGTACCAAGAAAGCTCATTTTTTCTCTTTCTGGACATCACAATCAGCTTTGTTTTAGTTTGTTTATATGTGTGTGCCTGCGTCTAAGTTCATGTGCACCACATGCACACAGGAGCCTGAGGAGGCCAGACAAGGGTGTCAGATCCCCTGGAACTGGAGTTACAGGCTGTTGTGAGCTCCCATATGGATGCTAGGAACTGAATTTGGGTCTTCTGCAAGAGCAGTAAATGCTCTTAAGCATGGAGCCATCTCTCCAGCTCAATATATTAATCTTTTAATCTGAGGTGGGCTTCCTAAGGTCTTAATTATCCTTCCAAATTACAGAGTCAGGGACAAAATTAAACACACAAAAATGCCCAGTAAATATTACTGGCTGATATTTCCGAATGACAGCAATACTTTATTTAACCTCAGGCCTTAGGACATTTTGGGGGTGATGCTGGTAGTGCTGGGGATCACTCTCATCGTTTAATGGCATGCTAAGCATGCATTTTTTAAAAGGGCTGGAGAGCTGGCTCAGCTGCTGAGAGCACTGGCTGCTCTTCCAGAGGACCTAGGCTTGGGTCTCATTCCTCACATGGCAGCTCACACGTCTGTAACTCCAACTCCAGGGCATCTGATGCCCTTTTCTGGCCTCCACAGCACTGCAAGGGTGTGATCCACAGACATATATGCAGGCAAAAAGATCTACATACATAAAATAAAAATAAAAACTGAGCTAAGTCTCTAGCCCTGGAACTTATTTGAAACCCAAACTCTGTGTGTGTGTGTGTGTGTGTGTGTGTGTGTGTGTGTGTGTGTGTGTGTATGTACGTACACCTTCACTGTGAAGAGTTAGAGGCTATTAAAATGTCTATATCCAAAAGGAAAAGCCTGGATACTAATTTTATCTATTTTAAAGGTTTTCATCATTACTGGTGTGTGTATGTGTGTGATATGAGGGTACACAAATGCCACCAAGTGCACTGTGGAGATGAGAGAACAACTCTGGGGTGCGCTTCTCTCCTTCCACTTCTAACTACTGAACTCTGGCTGTATCAGTTCGTGTGCATCACCACTATCGTCGCCGGTGTGCATGGGATACGACAGAAGGCCCTGTGCCATAGTGTATCTATCTGCTGGTTGTATGCTATATTGAAAAGCATCATTTGTTTCTCTGTTTTAATCTCCATGGATAAAACGAGTGTCCCTAAAAACCTGAGGAAGCTACAGTTGAAGCGGCTCACCCAGACTTTGCTTATGTCCATTCACTTTCCATCACATAGCAGGCTGGAATTCTGCACGCGCCTGTCGGGAATGGTCACTGCAACTACATAAGGAGTGGAGTGACCTTTGAATCTAATCACATTCATAATCAAGGGCAGAGCTGTCAGACTGGGTGGGATTTTGCTCATAAATATTTGAGTTTGTGCCCAGAGCAAGACAATGAGAACAAAAGACCAGGAGAATGCTACTGAACGCTTCATGAACAAGCGGGGCCAATCTTACCAACCCCTTTGAAAACTGGAGGAGGGAACGTTTCCAACTCACTGCCCTGAAACCAGAGCGCGACAGAACACTGGAGAAAAACCTCCCTCAGGTAGGGACAGGGAGAGGAAAGGCTCAGCAGCAGGTAAAGGCACTTCCTGCCATGCCTGATCACGTGAGTTCAATCTCCAGATCCCACATGATGGAAGGAGAGAACTGACCGTTCTGTGGCATGTAAGCACCCACACCCATACCCACAAATGAATGTTTAAAAAAGAACAAAACAAAACAAACAAACAAAAACCTTCAGATAAATATCCCTGGTGAACACATACAGAAAAATTCCCCACAAAATCACCTGCCACAACTAAGTGGGATTTATATCAAGGGTGGAAAGATGATTCAACATACATAAATCTAGAGAGAAGATGAACCACATTAATCAAATGAAAGACAAACATTATCTAACAAAACCCACCATTCACCTATGAGAAACCCTCCCCACAGATGGCGGCACACACGGTAAGCCCTGCACTAAACAGGCTGACACAGGAGAAGCATGACTTCCAGACCAGCCCCAACTACAGAATGTGACCTGACCTCAAAAACAACACAAACCAATTCAGGTATAGGGAAAATATACCTCAAAATAAAACAAAGGCCAGCTATACAGCTGGGCATGGTGGCACATGCCTATAACCCAGCACCAGAGGTAAACGCAGGAGGCTGTCAAGTTACAGGGCAGCCTGGACTACCTATATTTTAATCTCTGTTGGATAAAAATGAGTGCCCCTAAAAATGTAAATACGTAAGCTACATTGGTTGGAGGCAGCGAACCTAGGTTTCACATATATGTTTATTATGTCATAGAACAAGCTTGAGTTCTGAAAGCCATAGGGTGTGTGTGGGGGGTGCTGGGGTTCAAACCCAGGACCTCATGCAATCTGGGAAAATGACCAAGTACTGAGGTATATCACCAGCCTTTACAATATATGTCCTATACTAACATACATACAAAAGAAAAAAAACCTGTAATATTAAAGAACTCTTGGCTTTTTAGGTTCATTTATGTGAGTCGCCTATGGTCAGCACAGAGCTAACAGACCAGCTCCAATAAGTATTTACCCTTATGCTCCTGTGTTATTTAGCTGACTGTGGTTTGGTTGATCAATATTAATACTGGCTGGGTAACCCTGTTCTAGGTTCTGGTCACCTGCGGGTTAGGTCATTATAAATGTGTTCTGTCAGGAGACTTGTGGAGATGACTATTTGGGGAATGATCTTTTCATTCTGAGAACAGAAAAGAGGGCCAAGCCCCAAGTGAGGAACATGGCACTTTTCTGATGTCTTCAAAGTTATCAATATCCCATTAGTCAACCAAGACACACAGAACTCCAAGTCAAAGTGTCACAATCACTCCCTCCTACCATTAAATAAGAAAAACTGTGATCATAACTGTATTCCCATGAGCAAATAATCAGTGTTTTGTTTATGGGATTTAAAAGGCAGCTACCTCATATTTCTCTATATATGTATAAAATGCCAGGTTCTGAAAATGAAGAGATGTATACAATTTTTTTTTTTTTTTCGAGACAGGGTTTCTCTGTGTAGCTTTGCGCCTTTTCCTGGAACTTACTTGGTAGCCCAGGCTGGCCTCGAACTCACAAAGATCTGCCTGGCTCTGCCTCCCGAGTGCTGGGATTAAAGGCGTGCGCCACCACCGCCCGGCTGAGATGTATACAATTTTGTGAATTCTATGAGGCAGTATCTATAAGCAATTCTGGTATTGTCTGGCCCTGAAAACTACTTAAGACTGCAGATGGAGCCAGGATGCCTTTATTCCAGAAATTCTGTGGCAGAGGCAGGTGGATCTCTTTGAGTTAGAGGCCAGCCTAGTCTACATAGTGAGTTCCAGGACAGCCAGGGCTACAAAGAGAGACCCACCCTCTCTTAAAAAACAAAATCAAACAAACAAAAAAAAAAAAACAAGAAATAAAAAGAAAAAAAAAAAAAAAAAAGCCAGGCAGTGGTGGCTCACGCCTTTTATCCCAGCACTCGGGAGGCAGAACCAGGCGGATCTCTGTGAGTTCGAGTCCAGCTTGGTCTACAGAGCAGAGTTCCAGGATAGGCTCCAAACGCTACACAGAGAAACCCTGTCTCGAAACACACAAACAAACAAAATCTGTTGGCTCTCCCCCAGGGAAAGTGAAAAGTAGGCATTAGGAGAAACTTCTTCCTTAAAATAAGACAAAAGCTGGATTCTTATCATCTTTCACAATTTCCTCCAGAAGGTGTCAAATTATTCAGATGAAATAGAACTCAAGGTTACAATTATGTAGCACTTGATTTTCAAGGCTCCTAGTCCCACATGATGCCACGAAAAGCTGCCAGAGGACAGAGCAATCATCTCCAGGGGAGACTCTGAGGCTGGACAGCTTGCCTAGCTCTTCAGTTTTGTAATGCTGGAGATCTCAGCTACAGGGCCTCGTGTGTGCTAGGAGAGCACACTACCACTTAAGTCACTAGAAGACTACTGAAACTCCAGATGATCTCTAGAAACGAGAACGATAGGAAGATTCTGAAGTTTTAGAATACTTACATCTGCTTTGTTTTGTTTTGTTTTTGAGACACTATATAGCATCCGCTGGCCAGGAGGCCTTAAACTCACAGAGATTGGCCTGCTTCTGCCTCCATGCACATTAAAGGCATGTGCCTCCTAGAGTCTTTAAATAGGCCCCGACTGAAGGCAAAGAAAGTCTGATAGCAGGCAGACAGGTTGTTTTGTTTTTTGGTTAAGACAGGGTTTCTCTGTGTAGCCCTGGCTGTCTTGGAACTCCCTCTGTAGACCAGGCTGTCCTCAAACTCAGAGATCTGCCTGCCTCTGCCTCCCAAGTGCTGGGAATAAGGGCATGTGCCACCACTGGCGGACCAGACAGGTTGGTTTTAAGATTTGTTTTTGTTTTTCAGTGTGTGTGTGTGTGTGTGTGTGTGTGTGTGTGTGTGTGTGTGTCTGCATGTGAGTATAGGTGTTCCAGAAGGCAGAGGCATGAGATCTCTCTAGACCTGGAATCAGAGGTAGTTGTGAGCTACCTGACATGTGTGCTAGTAATTGATCCCCTGGAAGAACAATAGATGCTCTAACCATTGGGCTATCTTATCTCTTCGGTCCCCATAGACAGCTTTCATGGAAGCCCGGTGTGGCACATGCCTATAATTCCAGCACTACAAAGTCAAGGCAGGAGAACTGTTGCAAGTTCAAGGCTAGCTTGGTTTATATATCAAGACACTATCTTTCAGAAGGAAAAAAGTTCCTCAGTACAGCTACCATCTATGTAATTTTAGACTGTAGTCATAACATGAATTTAAAAAGTGCTATTACAACCTTGGCAATGGCAGGCTCTGGCAAAGCAGTGTTTGGAGACCAGCTATAGAAGTTGCACATTTATATCCTTTCCTCCTCCTCACAATGGCACAAAAGTACAAAAGGCCAGAATTCCCTTGCCAAAGAGCCACTTCGCCAGGAAGGATGGCTTCTAATCCAGTCTAGAATGCAACTTTCAAGGGTGAAGGGTGACAGAAAGTTAAGGTCACTCAGAAAGCTTGTTCTATTCTAAGTACACAAATCACAAGGTGTTACTTGGGAACAAGTCTAGACGCCACTTCGAGCCGTATTTCTGAGCCCACTGCATCATCACATCGATGACGTTCTAGTGCACGGGCATCTTCCTTATCTGCGCTTAAAGTGTTCCTTCCATCAAAGCCGCGCCAACGGGGGTGCACACCTTTAATCCCAGCACTGGGGAGGCAGAGGCAGGGGGGTTTCTGAGCTGGAGGCCAGCCTGGGCTACAGAGTGAGTTCCAGCACAGCCAGGGCTACACAGAGAAACTCTGTCTCGAAAAAACAAACAAAAGAAGAAGAAAGAAAAAAGAAAAGTGCTTCATCAAAGCATACCACTGGGTAGAAACATTTCCAGAGGCATTTGTAAACTTTTATTTTACAAGCTTTTTTTTTTTTGCTTTTTAGTAAGTAACACTGATTCTCACTGTACATAAAAAGGTTGTTCATCAAAACTATAGAGAATTACTTAAATGAAACTGAATAGATGCTAAAGATTTATGAATAGGCTCAAAAAGAAAGACCCTATGGGAACACTGAGTATGTGCCAGAGGGTAAGGACATGACTCCTACCGAAGACACTGGCAGAAAAATGCAAGCAACTACTAAATAAAGAAATGGTACAACCATTTAGTAATTACAAAAAACAACAACCATAAACTTTGGGTAATAACACATTCCTGTGGACCCAGGGCTTGGGAAGCAGAAGCAGCAGGATTAAGAGTTCAAGGCCAGCTCCAGCTACATGTTGAGTTAGAGGTCAACCTGTACTACATGAAACCCTGTCAAAAAGACAGGAGAAAGTGGAGGAGGCAGAGGAGGGAGGGAAGATTGATGACTGGTTTCTGTCAACTTCTGTCTAGCACCTAGGAGGCAGAGGCAGGTAGATCTCTGTGAGTTTGAGGCCAGCCTGGTTTACACAGACACTCTGTCTTGGGTGGGTGGAGGGTGTGTGTGTGTGGGGGGGCATTGGTGGTACACACCTTTTTTTTTTTTTTTTTTTAAAGATTTATTTATTTATTATGTATACAGTGAGTGTTCTGTCTGCAGGCCAGGAGAGGGCGCCAGATCTCATTATAGATGGTTGTCAGCCACCATGTGGTTGCTGGGAATTGAACTCTGGACCTCTGGAAGAACAGCCAGTGCTCTTAACCTCTGAGCCATCTCTCCAGCCTGGTGGTACACACCTTTAATCCCAGTACTCAGGAGGCAGAGGCAGGTGGATCTCTGGGTTCCAGGCCAGCCTGGGCTACAAAGTGAGTTACAGGACAGGCAGGGCTACACAGAGAAACCCTGTCTGGAAAAGTTAGGAAGCGGGGGAGGGGGGGAGGAAGAATACAAAGTAGCAATGTTTAAGTATAAAAAAGGTGGAGTTAGAAATCACAGTAAAGCCGGGCGGTGGTGGCGCACGCCTTTAATCCCAGCACTTGGGAGGCAGAGCCAGGCGGATCTCTGTGAGTTCGAGGCCAGCCTGGACTACCAAGTGAGTTCCAGGAAAGGCGCAAAGCTACACAGAGAAACCCTGTCTCGAAAAACCAAAAGAAAAAAGAAAAAAAAGAAATCACAGTAAAGACTTGGAGAAAGTAGTCTGTTAGTAAGGATTCTCATTTTTGTCTATGACAGGGTCTCAAGCAGCCCAGGAAGGCCTTGAAATTAATGTGTAGCTGAAAATATCATCTTGAGATTCTGATCTTCCTGCCTCCACCATTAAGTATGAGGACTGCAGACATACATCACCATACCTGGCTTGCTTCCTTTCTATGCCTCTTTTCCACCAAGTAATGGTTATTTTCAACTCTGCTAAAAGAACATCCTTTGGGATAGGCAAGATGGCTGGGAGGGTAAAGGTAAGCTACGAAATGTGACAGCCTGAGCTTGATGCCTGGAGCCCATTTGGTCGGAGAGCTGAGTTGTCCCTTGACTTTCACACAGGGGCCCACGTGTCTACACTCTCAGGAGACCACAGTGCTCACACACACATACATGCTGAATGGATGAATAAAAATTTTTGAAACATTATAAAATGAGGAGTTGAGGATGTAGCTCACTTGGTCAGGTGCTTGCCTAGCATGCATGAGGCCCAGCACCGAAAACTCAGCGTGGTGTTTCACAGCTCTAACAGCAGCACTTGAGAAGGGAAGACGAGAGGATCGGAAGTACAAGGTCATTCTCCCACACCAAGTGGGAGGCCAGCCTGGGTTACGTGAGACTCTGTCAATAAATATGCCTAGAGAGCTGAGGAAGCATCTCCTTAGCATCCTACTGATTTTAAAAATAATCAAAAAGTTTTCCTTTGTACTTAGGACAGAACTTAAAATACAACCAGGGACCAGCCTGTTCCTGCAAATTACTATAATCTTACAATTAGCACATACTGCTGAGAATGACGTTTAATTCTATCTTGGTCTAGTCTCCTCTGATAAGCAGAAGTGAACTCAAGGGTATGATCTCAGAATATAAAAAACATTAAGGCTGTTCCTAATAGATTCTTTTAAAATATGATCCTACACAGCTCTTCAAAAGAAGGACAGTATGTTTTCATTGTGAGACAGATTTCTATAACATTCTGACCTCTTGTATAAAAGAGGTCTGGACAAAGAAATAACTGTAGTGCAGGGAGGGAATGAACTGTGTCATGGTGGTCATTAAAATCCATCAAGTTCATACTTCAGCCTTGGGATAACTGCAGCCCAAACTGACTCCAAGTAATTATCACCGCTATCTGCAATAAAAGTTAATTGGACATAATTGAACTAACACCCTAATCGGAGGGAAGCTGCCATTGGCAAAAAGCCCATTTCTCCTGCTCCTTCTATCTGAGAGCAAAGGAAACTACTAATGATAATTTGTGGACAAACACGAAATTGCTCCCCCACTGCAAATCACTCAGCAATTCCAGCTAATGCCCAGCATGTTGAGTTAGGAGAAGAATCATTAACCAGTGCTTCTTCTGATAAAGATGAATTTAAAACAGCTAACCCCATTAAAGCTAAAGTTTGCTAAGACCTGTTCAAGTCTCTCTGAACAACCTAGGTAAAGCACCATGGTCTTATCTCCATGCTCCAAAGCTCTGCACTGTACGCACTCTGTGGCACCACCGTGCTCTAATAAAAAGGATGCGAGGGGGCTGGAGAGATGGCTCAGTTAAGAGCGCTTACTGCCCTTGCAGAGAACCCACACAGCAGCTCACAACTGCTTTAACTCTCCAGTTCCGGGGGAGCTAATGTCCTCCTGTCTCCCACTTGTGCATACACATGTACACATAAATAAAAAAAAAATGTAAAAAAGAGAACCCAACATAACTCTTTCCTTTTTACTACATTTTATTTGTTGAGTATACACATTGGGCCATGGTATGCATGCAGCAGGTCAGAGGGCAACTTGGGTTTTTTCTTTCTACCATATAGGTACCAGGGATCAAACTAAGGACACCAGGCACAGTGGCAGGCACCTTTACCCACTAAGCCATCTCGATAACCCCATCACTTCATTTTTAGACAGGCACATAACATTATCTGTTTCACTGGCAAAATTAAATCACTTATGAATAGGTTTTAGATATGCCAGACTTCTGTGGCCTGACTCACTCACCTTTACTCTGCTAAAACACTGCTCCTTCCTCTGGAATGTCATGGCAGACTTGCGTTTACACCTTTCCCTTTCTTCTGTCTTTCTTTCTTTCTTATTTTTGCCAGAGTTGGAAAGAGCTTTATTAGAAAGAGACCAGGCCTGGAGAGACAGAAAGATGGCGGGAGCGGAGCAGAGAGGAAACAGAAAAGGGAGAGCGCAGAGAGAGCTCTTCTTGTTTTCATAAATTTATTTTTTGTCTATGGATGTTTTGCATGCATTTCTATCTGTGCACCAAATAGTGCCTGGTGTCAGAAAGAGCACTGAATCCCCTGGAACTGGAGTTACAGAGGGTCATGAGCCATGTGGGTGCTGGGAACTGAACTCAGGTCCTCTGGACAAGCAGGCAGTACTTAGAACTGCTGACCCACTTCTCCAGTCCCTTACAATCAACAGATTTTGTTTGTCTTTTGATGGTGGTGCTGGGATTTGAACCCAGTTTCCTCGGTGTTAGGCAAGCACGCTGCTACTGTACTCCCTTTTTTTCTCTTTTAAATAGTCTTACTGCCAGGTGGTGGTGGCACACGCCTTTAATCTCAGCACTGGGGAGGCAGAGGCAGGCGGATCTCTGTGAGTTCCAGGCCAGCCTGGGCTACAGAGTGAGTTCCAGGAAAGGCTCCAAAGCTACACAGAGAGACACTGTCTCAAAAAAAAAGTCTTACTATATAGCCCTGCTGACACTGAATGGACTATGGAGTCTAGGCTGGCCTTGATCTTGTAGTGAGTCTATTGCTTCTTCGTTACAGCCTGTGGGTTTACAGGTAGGACACACTACAACTGGCGGACCCCACTCAGGTACAGAAGTTTAAAAAACAATAAACAAAAATCTGAGTGGTGGTGGTAAACACCTTTAATCCAAGCACTTAGGAGGCAGAGGCAGTCAGACCTCTGTGTTCAAGGCTAGCCTGGTCTACAGAGTAAGTTCCAGAGATATACAGAGAAACAAAAACCAAAAAACTAAACACATAAATAAGTCTTTTTTTTTTTTTTTTTTTTGGATGGGATTTCTCTAGTAGCCCTGGCTGTCCTGAAACTCACTCTGTAGACCAGGCTGGCCTCGAACTCACAGAAACCCGCCTGCCTGTGCCTTCTGAATGCTGAGATTAAAGGTGTGCACCACCACAACTGGCCCTTAGTGCTACTTTTTAAAAAATTATTATTATTAATTTTATATTTATTGCTGACAAAACACATTTTGGTTATATACAAAAAAATCTGTTGTGTGTATATACATCCACGTCAGAGTCAGAGAACAGTCTAAGGAATCAGTTCTCTCCTTCCACCATGTAGGTCCCAGAGACTGAACTAAGGTTATCAGATTCGGTAGCAAATGCCTTTTCCTCACTGAGCCCTCTCCTCCTGACCATGTTTTGCTGCTGTTGTTGTTTACTGAGACAGGATCTTGTTACATGGTCCAGTCTGGCCTCAGAGTCAAGGGAACTCCCCTAGGTTTGTCTTTTGAGTACTAGGATTACAGGCATGTCCCAATATGCCCAGCATTACTTGTTCCTTTAGAAAACTCCAGGCCACTCTGGTCTACATAGCAAGTTCCAGAACAGCCAGGACTATGTAGAGAGACCCTATCCGGGTGGTGGTGGCACTCGGGAGGTAGAGGCTGGCGGATCTCTGTGAGTTTGAGGCTAGCCTGGTCTACAGAGCAAGTTCCAGGAAAAGAAAAAAAGTAATAAAAATACTGTATATCTTAATTAGGGTTTCTATTGCTGTGAAGAGACACCATGACCACAGCAACTTTTTTTTTTTCCCCGGTTTTTCGAGACAGGGTTCCTCTGTGTAGTTTTGCGCCTTTCCTGGAACTCACTTGGTAGCCCAGGCTGGCCTCGAACTCACAGAGATCCGCCTGGCTCTGCCTCCCAAGTGCTGGGATTAAAGGTGTGCGCCACCACCACCCGGCCACAGCAACTCTTATAAAGGAAAATATTTAACTGGGCTGGCTTACAGTTCAGAGGTTTAGTCCATTATCAACACGGTGGGACATGGCAGCATGCAGGCAGACACGGTGCTGGAGAAGAAGCTGAGAGTTTGAGCTGAGAAACAGCTTGATCCACAGGCAACAGGAAGTGAACTGTGTCACTGGGCATAGCTTGAGCACAGGAATCCTCAAAGCCCACCCGCACAGTGACACACTTCCTCCAACAAGGCCATACCTAATCCAACAAAGCACACCTAACAGTGCCACATGTCACGGGGCCATTTTCTTTCAAATCACCACAGTGTAAAATACCTCACCTATGAGTTATTGTGCAAGGAGGCCTGAGACCCAGGCATAGCTGTTCTTTGTAGTACATCGGGACTAGATAGCAAGTCCATACTGCTGACAAACATTTCGGTTACGGCACAGAAAACCCCAGATGCAATGGACTGAAAACTTCCTTCCTGCTGGCTAGTGCGTCCACAGTTCTGTAAGGGGCTACGCATGCCCCCAAGGGAGAAAAGCCATCAATGGTGACCATACATTCTACAATACCAACTAGCCAAGCAACAGATGTCCATTGTACAATGGAGGCATCAAAGTTGGGGGGTCAATGCTTTTGGATTAGACTTGGGACCTGTTCCACAGGAGGGAGCAAGTCTGGTATTGTAAACCTAATAAGAAGCCCATGCCTGGGGAAGCCACAGGCCCTAGGGGGTAACCTAGTAACAATGATTTGCTACACAGACAAGTCAAACTGACCTCTAAATGTTTTTTGTTTATACACAGTCCTTCAACATCCACCAGGAAAGGTTCTTCTGCAGAGGACAGCAGTTACTAGTCAAAATGCTGAGAACAAGTGCACTGAGTGCTCAGCCCCAAATAGTACATCTGCATCAAGCCCCTCACTCCCCAAGGCCTAAAGATAGCCACAGAAGAGGGGTCCTATAAAGATGCAAGAACCAGAGGATGGGAGGAATGGTGCAAATAAACACCATGTTCTGGACACGATGAGGGGTGTCTTCATCATTCATTGGCCTCATGAATCCTCTGCCGCAACTATGGTGATGTGCCCAGGATCAAGCCGACAAGATCAGTAAGCGTTCCAACAGGCAACACTAATTGGACTCAGTGGGCTTTAAAAAAGAAGACATGAAGTGGGGAGGAGCCTGTTGGGGATATATGGGAGGGGTAAGATGGAGGAGTAAAGACCGGAGTTGGGGGTGGATATGATCAAGATACATTGTCCACATGCAAAAAACTGCCAAAGAATACATAAAATATATTTATAAACAAAAAGAATTTCACCTTGTCATCAGTACAAAAATGGGATGATTTATTATTATTATTTTTTATTTATTTATTTATTTTTTTTTTTGCTTTTTTGGGACAGGTTGTCCCTATGTAACTTTGGCTGTCCTGAACTCACAGAGATCTGCCTACCTCTGCCCCTCAAGTGTTGAAATTAAAGGCATGTACCACTACGGCTGGCCAATTTTTTTAGCTTTTGATCTTTTTTTTTTTTTAATAATTTATTTACTTTTACTTCATGCACATTTGTGTTTTGCCTGTGTGTATGTGTGTGTGATGGTGTTGGATGCCCTGAAACTGGAGTCACAGGCAGTTATGAGTAGCCATGTGGGTGCTGGGAATTGAACCCGGGTCTTCTGGAAAAGCAGCCACTGCTCTTAACTGCTGAACCATCTCTCTAGCCCTTAATCTTTGTTTAAAAATAAAATAAGGCAAAAATACTCCCGAGTTAAAATTAGATAACAGATTCCTAAAATACATTTAAAATTTGGTTGTTCTTTTCTAGTCATCCATTAACTATGTAATCAACATTCAGAAGCGTGGCAGTGCTGAGAAATGGTCTATACGACTCTTGTGCTATGTAAGTCTTCTAAAGATTAATGCAAGAGCAGCTTCTGAAAAGGGATCTCAAACAAACGTTTTTTGAGATGCTAGGACACTGCCCACAGGACAGACAGCATGAACCTGAGACCAACAGGGGCAGATCTTATGCTGGTTCCATGGGAAATGGAGGGCAAACCGGCAGATGGTTAACCAACAATGTCTTTAGAGAATACTGTTCACAGAGGAGAGGGAGCTGTAGGAATTTAAATGAAGCCAAAGCATGGCAACTCTTGCCTGTTAAACTAGCACTAGGGAAACTGAAGCAGGAGGATCCTAAGTTTGAGACTAGCCTAGGCTTCAGGGCAAGAATCGGTCTCAAACCCATAAGATGGAGTTGATTGTGCCAGCCCATCTAAAAGAAACTAAAAGCCAAGGTTATGAGGAAAAAATGACCTTATACACAGCTACCTGGTGTTAACTATATGTGTTCCAGCCTGAGTTCACTGTATTTGTTTCAGACACAGACACAGTCCACCTCGAAACTGAGGTGCTAAACAAAAAGCAGAAATGTTAACCTGTCTGGTAGAAATGAATACATTCTAAACAGACACTTAGCTATCAGAAAGCAGAAAATGTTAACCAGTCTGGTAGAAATGAATATGTTCTAAACAGACACTTAGCTATCAGAAAGCAGAAAATGTTAACCAGTCTGGTAGAAATGAATATGTTCTAAACAGACACTTAGCTATCAGAAAGTAGAAAATGTTAACCAGTCTGGTAGAAATGAGTATGTTCTACACAGACACTTAGCTATCAGACCACTAAAGAAGTGGACCTGAGGAAGCTGGAATTCCCCAGGAATCTCAAGAAAAGCCTGGGCCAGTCAGCACAGAAACTTTCTTCTTCAGGGGCAATTACAAATTTAGACAATGATGGGCCAATGATGTGCTGTAACCATACCTTGATCAAGATTGGACCTACAATCTTACTTCAGGACCCAAGGGGACACCGGATCTCTTTTCCCCTTTTCCCAATATGGTGGCTATACTGAATAAATCTCCCTTTTCTACTTTTTAAATTTAAATATATATGCACATAATTTATAATATATATCAGCTATAGAACATTCAAACACAATTCCCCATAAAGGAGAAGGGATTACCTGATGTGAAATAAAGAAAAATGTAATCACATCTGAGATATTAAAAACAGTATTGTAAGTGAGAGATCTACAATTGTAGTATATAGAGAGAAGGTAAATAGCCTGAAACAAACACATTTAGTAAAGACACCATTCACTCACACACACTTACTAAGTACCTATTATGTATCAGGTGCGGTGGCAATTTTGTATTGAGAATACAAAAAAGAATAAAATTCCTGGTGAAAATGTGAATAAAGTTGTTAAAAAGGAAAAACAAAAAACAAAACAAAACAAAAAAACCAAACATGCCGGGCGGCAGTGGCGCACACCTTTAATCCTAGCACTTGGGAGGCAGAGCCAGGTGGAACTCTGTGAGTTCGAGGCCAGCCTGGTCTACAGAGGGAGATCCAGGACACGCACCAAGACTCCACAGAGAAACCCTGTCTCGAAAAAACAAAACATAACAAAACAAAACAAAAACCAAAGATGTCAGGTGTGGTTGTAACAGTAGTGGCACACACTTTTAATCCCAGCACTTGGAAGGCAGAGACTGGTGGGTATGAGTTGGAAGCCAGCTTGATCTACATAGCAAGACACAGGACAACCAGGGCTACATAGAAAGACTCTAACACACACCACCACCACCCCCAGAATTAGGCATGGTTGTATCAGACTATAATCCCAACATGTGGAAGGCATAGAGGTTCTTGTATTCACAGGTAAGCACTAGGGGAACTAGGAATGTTAAAACACACTGACACACAGAGTTGTCTCTTCAAAGGAAGACATGTATAACTTGTTTACCACCCAGAAGACTGGGGTCAGATGTGATTAATAGCCTAGTGACCTTTGCACTCTCTATGTGGCCAAAACCACATTGGACCCTCCCCTAGATCCTTACTGTGAGCTTGCCAAACTATAGAACTTATCTTTATGGAAGATGCTATGTGTACTTTACAAAGAGTTTCAATGTAGTCATGTCTTAAGTTTATTTTTGTTTGTTTTGTTTTTCTGTGTAGCCCTGGCTATTCTGGAACTAGCTCTATGGACCAGGCTAACCTCTAATTCACAGAGATCCGCCTGCCTCTGCCTCTCAAGTGTTGGAATTAAGTGTGTGCACCATTACACCCAGCTATGTCATAAGCTTTATTGTGCACAAGGAACTGAGTTATTTATCACCAGGAAAGTTTTTACCAAATTGTACTGTGCTTAAATATACCTAAAATAAGCTAATCAGGGTCAGACTTCCAAAGTTTGAACCAACAGCAGCTCCTGAGTTGTGTTAAACCAAACTGCCTTTGTCTCTTGCTGGCCATGGTCAGAGACCCCACGGGATCCCATAATGGCTTACATAAGGCCCTGCCTCAATACTTCCCCCTTTTAAAAAAAAGGGTTGGTATAAAGTAGACCTACCTTAACTAAAATGACTAAATAAGATTGTACTCATAAAGTGCCTAGCACAGTGCCTGGGTCTCCCAAAAACAGTGGGGGTGCGGTGAGGCAGCGGCCAGGTGCTTTCAATCCTAGCATTTGGAAGACAGAAGCTGGTGATCTCTGTGATTTCAAAGCAAGCCTGGTCTACACTAGTTCCAGGCTAGCTAGGGTTAGAGTGAGACCCTGTCTCAAAAAGATGGCTCACAACTATATGCAACTCTGGTTTGAGGGGATCCGACAGCCTTTCCTGGCCTCTGTGGGTACAGGCATGCACACAATGCGTGTATAGGCATACATGCAGGCAAAACATCCATACACATAAAATAAGAAAATGATGGCTCTGGAAACACTTTGGATATTTTTGTCAATGCTTTGCTTGTTGGCTTTTCTGTACAAATAATGAATAACCAAGAGGTAATGTGTCACTGACAGAGAGGAAGCTTTTAGTGTAATCCTGCTGGTAAGGAGAGCCTCTACTGGTACATACAGGCTGCAGTGTAACAAACCTGGTCTACTGTGGAATTTGTTTTAATTAGTCCAATGATCCCTTCCTGAAATTCATGGCTTTTCTTCTCTTTATTTCTTCTAACACTTCACAGTGAATCATTCTTTCTTCTTTTGATTGGTAAGTGTCCTGATCTTTGGATTCCCCTGGCAACCAGAGAAACAAAAACAGCATCTCACAAGGAAGATAGGAAATTTTTATTTGTTGACTTATTTTTTGCAGTGCTAAGGATGAACCCTAGAGCTCTGGGGATGCTATGCATACGCTTTTCTGTTGAGTTATATCCCTACCTTTAAATAATTTCAAATAGCTGGGTGTTGGTGGCGCACGCCTTTAATCCCAGCACTCAGGAGGCAGAGCCAGGTGGATCTCTGAGTTGGAGGCCAGCCTGGTCTGCAGAGCGAGATCCAGGACAGACACCAAAGCTACACAGAGAAACCCTGTCTTAAAAAACAAACAAACAAATAAATAATTTCAAATAAAGATTTTCTACATTATAGGAGAAAACTGTTAAATACAGTTAGAAATCTAGAAAAAGAAATCGAAGTGATATAATGTTTGTAATTCTAGCAACTGAGGCAGGAAGGTCTAGTTCAAGGCCAGAGCCAGGTCTACTGGCTCAGGCCTGCAATCACAGTTACTTAGCAGACTGAGGCAGAAGGATTGCAAGCTCCAGGCCTCCCTGAAATTGACAGAAGGGAAGATTCTAACTCAGAAATCATGGTTCTGGGTCTGACCTCACTGCCAAATTACTACATTGTCTGGATATTTGCAAAGCCTTAGTTACCTCGGAAAAATACTGAGATTATAACTATTGATTTTTTAGATGAAAACAAATCTAGAAACTAAACGCTTATCTTTTTATTTAGGTTTTTCAAGACAGGGTTTCTTTGTGTAGCCTTGGCTGTCCTGGAACTCACTTTGTAGACCAGGCTGGCCTCAAACTCACAGCTCTGCTTCCCGAGTGCTGGGATTAAAAGTGTGCACCACCGCCGGGCGGTGGTGGCGCACGCCTTTAATCCCAGCACTCGGGAGGCAGAGCCAGGCGGATCTCTGTGAGTTCGAGGCCAGCCTGGGCTACCAAGTGAGTTCCAGGAAAGGCGCAAAGCTACACAGAGAAACCCTGTCTCAAAAAACCAAAAAAAAAAAAAAAAAAAAAAAAAAAAAGTGTGCACCACCACCACCCGATTTGAAGTAAAAATATTTATCTTAATACTAGAAATGATTCTTGAGCTAAAGAAACTCTTGGCTTAACTAATTATTCTGAGTTATTACTACAATTATATTAAAAATAGATTTAATTTTGAAGTATATGTACTCAAGTTACCAAAGAACTCCTTTAAGGCAGACCCCGACCTTTTCATTTGCCTCATAAATTTACAAATAATGAAATTTCTCATTAAGCAGAGGTCTAAGATTTTGCTAAACAAAAGACTGCTCATTGTTCACAGAAAACCAAGTTTGGGGAAGGAAGCAAAGGCCTGCATTCTAAAGGGTAGATAAAACACATTATTTACTTGGTTGAAGAAATAAGAGGTAAGTCTGTAATGCAAAGGTAACTTTGGGAGATGGAGAGATGCCTCAATTGTTAAGAGCACTGGCTACTCTTTCAGAGGACCTGGGGTTTGATTCACAGCCCCAAGATGGCAGCTAACAACCCTCTGTAACTCCAGTTCCACACCATCCAAACCCTCTTCTGGCCTCTGAGGACACTGGGCATATCATAGTACACAGACATACACAGGCAAAACACCCATACACATAACAACTTTTTTAAATTGAAAAGTAACTTTGTTTAGAATGGTTCTAGTAATAATACCATAATGTATTCGGTAACATAGTCCAGGTAATTAATTCAGTGGCCTCTTCCTCTTTCACTGACAGACTGAACAGCTTTGAAGATAATCTCTCTCACTCTATCAAGACTCAGTAGGCAGATTCATTATTTATACCCTCAATTGTTTACTCTGTCCTATTTTCCAATCCATCCAGGCCCAAGGGCAGTGTTATCACTGGCCTGTTTCCAAAATGAACATGTTAGCTCACTGTCCCACTAGCTATAAAACCAGGAAGATTCAAACACAGTGTGATCTAATACCACAGAGCAACCTCATCTGTCATCCCAAAACACAAATTCCTTGCTTAAGTGAAATCTATCACTATGGTTGGCTGTTTGCTTGATTAATTTATCAATTACCTGTTTCTTTATGTCTCCCTACCTAGCCCAGGCTAGTCTCAAACTTAGAATCCTACCTCAGCCTTCTGATTGCTAGGATTACAGGCAGGCAGATTGGCTATTCTGAGGCACTGGATAACACATATACACACACTCAATAAGCTTTTTTAAAAAATTTTATTTTATGGGCATTGGTGTTTTTGCCTGCATTCATGTCTGTGTGAGGGTATGACCTGGAATTGGAGTTACAGACAGTTGTGATCCACCATGTGGGTGCTGGGAATTGAACTCAGGACCTCTGGAAGAGCAGCCAGTGCTCTTAACCTCTGAGACGTCTCTCCAGCCATCACCACCCACCTTTTCTTTTGTGAAACAATAAGAATTCTTTTTTAAAATTTATTTATTTTTTTATCTGCATTGGTGTTTTGCCTCTAGGTATGTTTGTGTGAGGGTGTCAGATCTTGGAGTTACAGACAGTTGTGAGCTGCCATGTGGGTGCTGGGAATTGAACCCAGGTCCTCTGGAAGAGCAGTCGATGCTCTTAACCACTGAACCATCTCTCCAGCCCTCAACAAGAATTCTTAAAAGGCACCATCACTAGAACTGCAGCTCTGATCCTCATCAAGAACAAACCTGTAGCCAGGCGGTGGTGGTGCACGCCTTTAATCCCAGCTCTCGGGAGGCAGAGGCAGGCGGATCTCTGTGGGTTTGAGGCCAGCCTGGTCTCCAGGACAGCCAGGGCTACACAGAGAAACCCTGTCTCAAAATCAAAAACAAAGAAAGATTCTGGCTGTGACATATGGCTGACAATGCTAAGAACTGGCTCCAGACACATCTCCATATGAATGCATTCTTTGTCTCTATCTAAGCCTCACACTAAAGCAGCATTCCCAGGTATTTTTACCTTTAATATTTTCTTACCTTGAATAAGTTTTTCCCAGTTCCAAACCTTATCACGCCCAAGCAGATTATTATGGGAATTAAGCAAAGCCAAGGGTCCAAAGCTTCCTTCACTTTCTCAAGGGATCATTTTATATTCCAGACATGATTAGACTAAAGTCTCCCCTTAAAGAGAACATAACGCCATTTTTCTTACATTTTAAGCTTCAAGACACAGAGATAAACAGAATGGATATAAACACACTGCTAAAGAAAATTCAGTGAGTTATTTTAACTTTAGCAGCACTGTCTTTTCAACCAATAAACTGTAAGTTTGCACAATTGTTTCCTTGAAGATAAATCTTAATTTCCAAGCCATTTAAATAATACCTGGAGACAAATGCAGATACACCCATTAGTAGTTCTATACATAGCCTCTTGCCTCCTGGGAAAAATTCTTTGGGGAACCCCAACTACTGCACCATGCAAATTACTGACTGCACAACCAGACAAGAAAACAGGCATGTTAGATCTGGAGGTGTAACTCAGTCAGCAGAGTGCTTTGCTCACAAGCATGAAGCCCTCTACACTGCAAAATTAATGTAGTAAGAAAAGACTGTAATCCCAGTCCTTGGTAGTCTAAGGCAGAAGGATCAGAAGTTCAAGGCCAGAGGTGAGGAAATGGCTCACTGGCTAAATTCCTTGCTGCACAAGCATAAAGACGTGAATTTGGAAATCAGGAATGATGCATACTTTTGATCCCAGCACAGAAGCAAGGGGACCTCTGTGAGTTCCAGGCAAGCCTGGTATACATAGTGATCGAGTTCCAGGACAAACAGAATCACACAGAGATCCTGTCTCAACAAAACAAACAAACAAACAAACAAACCAAAGCCAAACAACAACAACAAAGCCCTTGAATTTGGGTTCCCAACATCCACATAAAAGCCAGGTGTGGCAGGGAATGTCTGTAACTCAGTGCTAGGTAACAGAAACAAGCAGATCCAGGAGGAGGGCAGGCAAGAGTTTGCTCTGCCCGAATCAGCAAGGTCCAGGTCCAGTAAGAAATCCTGACTCAAAAATAAGGTAAAGGGGTTGGAGGGGTGGCTCAATGGCTAACAGCACTGGCTGCTCTTCTTGGGTTCAACTCTAAGCATCCACACAGCAGCTTATAAGCAATTGTCTATTAACACCAGTTCCAGGGTATCCCACGCCCTCTTCTGGTCTTCAGGGACACTAGGCACACACATGTTCCACAGACATATACATGCAGACAAAACATTTATAATAAAAATGTTTAAGTCTGTAAAAAGGGGGGAGGGTAGAGAAGCCATTTGAAGCAAACATCTTGATGTCAACCTCTGGCCTCCCACATGAGGTACCTGGACCGATAAACCTGCACATGCATGTGCACACAGACACATATACCTTAAGGCCAGACTGAGCTACACAGGAAGGCTCTATCTCAAAACAAAACAAAAAACAGGGAGTAAAGTATAACAACTTATAAAAAGCCTTTTAAAGTGTTTACACTTGGGAAGAGAAGAGAAAACCTAGGGTATCCAATGGGAGAGAAACAAGCCAAAGCACCACAGTCCCCAAGTGGTGGTCTTGCTACTTCCCCGCCTTGCTGGAGAGCACAGCAAACTTCTCAGGTGTCATGGACCACATCTATAACCCAGCACTGCGAAGGCAAAGGCAGGGGACCCCTTGGGTGTGATGACAGCCTGCTCTATTGCACTGAATTCCAGGCCAACTAGAGCCACATAATGAGACCTGGACTCAAACAAAACAAACAAATACACTAGCTGCCCATGATTTTTAACAGTCCATTTTCAGTAACAAGTTAGGTAAAACACATCTGGAGGGCCCTCTTCCCTTCCCAAATTAAGCATGTTTTCGACTTTAGGGATAAAAGCATAATAAATGAAAAACCCAGAGCCAACACAGGATTATTGTGAATTTCCTTTCTGTAGATAATTCTACACTAAGACTACTTGAAATGTTAGGTGTATAAAATATGTATTCGTGTATGTATGTGTACACATATACATACATGGAGACAAAAAGTTCATTTCCTGATCTATGTTTCCATAACTGAGGTGCTTTCTATTTTTCTTGTTTTGAGACAGGGTTTCGTGTAGCCCAGGTTGGCCTTGAAGTTCTAATCTTTCTTTCTCCTCCATCTCACTAGAGCCTCCTGGACGCTAGGCAAGCACTCTACCAACTAAGCTACAGCCCAAGCCCCATTTTCTGTAATACTTGACTCTCATCCCAATTGTTCCTGACTGGCTAGAGATAAAATAAATCATCAAAAAAATTACTCATCCAGCTAAAACTGTGACACAACTGTGGAACATCAATTATATCTTCAAAACTGAATTCCAGATACAACAACCACTGGAAATTAAACCTGGATTATTAAAATAAGTGAATCATTTTGGTTATTTTAACAAAATGTTGTCAAGAACCTGGTATCATTTCTTCTCACACAGCTCTTTGCTAATCAACATCAAGATGAAACTGCTCCCACACACCTTTGATTGAAAATGAACAATCACCGGGCGGTGGTGGCGCACGCCTTTAATCCCAGCACTCGGGAGGCAGAGGAAGGTAGATCTCTGAGTCTAAGGCCAGCCTGGTCTACGGAGCGAGTTCCAGGACAGCCAGGGCTACACAGAGAGACCCTGTCTCAGAGAAAAGAAAAAGAAAATGCACACTTAAAGCAGAGATACTAAAACAGGGTTGGTGGCTGTTGTTCCAGCACAGAGGAGGCAGAGGCAGGCAGGTCAGACTGCTGTAAATTCCAGGACTAGACAAGGAGACCTCTTAGAAAAATGATAACAAAACAAAAACAAAGATACCATGAACACTGCTATCCAATAAGCACACCCTTTGTTCCTAGCATTATAATTTCTGGGCATTTTACCTTCAACTGATAACTTTCCTTCCATTTAAAATATGTAAATCAGTTCCTAATTTGAGCTGTCGAGACCCATTTATAGCAGAAAGGATCCAAGTCAAGTGCAGTGGTGCACACCTGTTAATTCCCAGCCGTTTAGGGGAACTAAAGCAAAACGGTGGGAAGTCCATGCCAGCCTGAGCCTAAACTAGAGAGAGTTCCTCTTATAAACAAATAAACAAACAAACAAACAAAGTGAATGAGTTAAGTTACAAAAGCAAAGGAACTCCAAAAATCATTGTCTAAATTGTAATGCTACAGTCACCCAATTAATAGAGATTGGGGAGGAGAACCCTTAAAAAGGCAAATTAAACTATCTGTATTTTTTTAAAGATGCAGTTTTAGTTTTCTGTGACAGAAACAAACCCCTTCACAAAACCATGAATATCACTAATCTACGAACATAAGACAGACAGCAAAGGAGAAGCTGATAAAGCCTTCAAGTTCAGTAAGAAGGTAAGTTTCCCTGCTCTAGCTTTCTCCAATATGATTGAGTCAATACACAAAGCCTGCGACAGTGTTCTCAGGGAAGAGACTTTACCAGAGTTAATCGCTAACAATTATCAGGATTGCTTTAACTATCAAGGCCGGAGGGCTGCTCCCTCTTTCCACCAGAACCTCCTCCTCTAAGATTACTGCCGCTGATTAAGACCCGAAGAGGAGAATAAGGGCAGCCTTAATGAACGCAGATGCTGTATAGTTTAAAAAACCCAAGCCTAGGTTTTATCTTTTCCCCGCCGGTTTACTGCATCAGACACCACAAGAAAAGGGCTCCTCTTTTTTCCATCTGTGCAATTTACTACGCGGCCGACATCTACACATCCGTAAAGAGGTAAGTGTCCTGAATCTCCTTAACCAGCTGCAGGGATGAAATGAAGAGACAGAAAGAAGGATGAAAGGTATAACTGGAAAATAAAAACAAGGTGATGAGACGCAGAGATCATACTTCCCATTCCATTTCCCCTTTCTTACAAGGTTAAGTCGGCTAAAGTCCGGGTGGCGTTAGGAAAAACACACACACCTTGCGCCCTGGGCAGGAGGTGAGGTTGGCTCTGCAGCACTCAGTGGGGCTCCGGGCTCCGCCCCGCCGGCCTGGGACAGTGCAGCCCTGCTTGCTCCAGTCCAGGGAGGACAGAAGAGAGAGGGCTTCTAGCGGCTCTGGCAGGGGGAGGGGGAGACGGCTACTCCGGGTGCCAGGCTCACCAAGAGCGCTGCACTCCTCGGTGCGCCGACACCCCCTCCCCCAGCCCGCTCCGTCTCGCTCCCCTCCGCCGCCGGAAGCCAGCCCCGCCCCCTCAACTCCATCCTTGCTCTTTGCAAGCTCCCTCCTGTCTACACAGCCAATCGTCAGCCAAGGAACCAGCAGAGCGACTTGCCACACAGCCAACTGGGGAGGCCCACTAGGAGGTCAGTCGCCGGGGATAGGCCAGCTACCCGCGGCCCCGGCCCCGGCACGGCTCCTCTTTGTTAGCGGGGCCCCCATCTCTCCTGGTGCCCACACGGAAACCCCCAGCAGCCCGGCCAGGTGATGCGAAGCCCGGCTCCTCTCCTTGCTCCTCCACCCACTCTCGTCCTGCTACCAAGAGTGACCAGCTCTCAGGTGTTTCCTGACAGAACGTTTCAGACTTCCAAACCAATTTACCACCAGAAGACACCCAACCACAAAAGGGATGCTCTCTCCAGGCCCTCTCTGATTTACACTTATCTCTTTACTCAGCCTAATCAACTTCATTCCGTCAAAACGGTGGAAAGATTTAGGTATTAAATCAACTGCATCAATTTTACCTGTTGGAAATTCCTGCTGTCCCTGAGGGGAACTGAGGGGAAAGAGAGTACTGAGAAAGTATGTACCTGGAAGTTGGTGGAGTTGGGGAGGAGAGGAACACGTCAAATCTTCTGCAAAAATAAATAAAAGCAAACATACAAAGATCACGAAGTTGGCTTCAACCTGTACCAGATCCAAAGCATCTACATCCAGTAATCCTGAGATGACTACTTCCTTATCAGATTTCAGTATAATTAAGATACAAAAGAACCAGGTCTCCTTAAAACTACATACCCACTATTGCTTAAAACAACAACACTGACATTGTACAACAGGAAGCCTATATCCAAACTTTGATTGCTAATGCCAGTGTTAGGGGCACATTGTGGCTGGAATGGAATATGCTAAAAATAGTACAGTATAATTTCTTGGGTTGTAATAGTGAAGCAATATATGGAGTTGATTTAACAAAAAACAGAGGGAGCGGTGTCCTGGGGATGTGCTTGATTGCTAGAATGCTTGCCTAGGATGCAGTAAGCCCAAGTTCAGTCCTCAGAACCCCATAAAAACCAGGCATAGTGTAGAGGCAGTAGGATCAGAAGTTGGAGGGCAGCCTAGGCTATGAAAAACCTGGGGAGGGGATAGGTATTGAAGAGTGCATGGGCCAGTGGTAGAGCAGCAATATTAACTAATTTAAGGCCCTGGGTTCCATCACCAACACAAGAAGAGGTGAGAAGATAGGCAAGGGAAGGGGAGAGGTGGGGAAAGACCAGAGAGAGAAGTTCACAGAGACAAGCTATTATTATATAGGCTGGTCATTTGTCCAGCATTCTTGTAATTAGTTGCAAACTTAACTAACACATTCTTTAACCCCATTTACTTCTCCTGCACTGATTAAAATTTTAAACAAAGCAAGGGTGTGTGTAGCTCTGTGACAGAGCACTAAGCTTAGCACATTCACTGCAAATTAAATAAATAACATAAATAAGAGAAAAGAGCCAAGTATGGTGGGCTGCAGCTGTAATCTCAGCACTCAGGAGGCAAAGGCTGAAGATCAATCACTCCAAGTTCAAGGCCACCCCGTTCTAGATAGCCAAAGGACTTCATATAGAGAAGTCTTTCTCAAAAAGGAGAAACGGCTGATGGCTTAGCTGGTTAAGAGAACTGACTGCTCTTCCAAAGGACTCAGGTTCAATTCCCAAAACCCACATGGTGGATCACAACCATCTGTAACTCCAGTTCCAGGAGATCCAAAGCCCTCTTCTGGCCTCCAAGGGCTTCAGGCACACATGATACAGAAACATACATATATGCAGGCAAAACACCCATACACACAAAAAGTAAAATAATTTAAAAAAAAAAAAAAAGTCGGGGATAGTGGCACATGCCTTTAATCCTAGCACTCAAAAGGCAGAGGCAGGTGGATCTCTGTGAGTTAGAGGTCAGCCTGGTCTACATAGCAAGTTCCAAGACAGCCAGGGCTACAAAATAAACTATGTCTCAAAAATAAATTAATTAATTAAAAAAAAACAAGGTTTAGGAATGCTACTTGGTGGTGGAGCATTTGGCTAGTACAAAAACATGTATTTACATAAATATATAGCCTTATGAATACGGTGTTCAGTAGACTGGAATAAAAACAGTAACAGGGGCTAGAGAGCTGGCTCAGTGGTTAAGAGCACCGACTGCTCTTCCAGAGATCCTGAGTTCAATTCCCAGCAACCACATGGTGGCTCACAACCACTTGTAATGAGATCTGGTGCCCTCTTCTGGCCTGCAGGGACACATGCAAGCAGAATACTGTATACATAATAAATAAATAAATAAATCTTTAAAAAAAAAAAAAAAAAAAACAGTAACAAATGGTATAACCTGACAAGGAACTAAGTTATGTTCTGTGCGTGTGTGTGTGTGTGTGTGTGTGTATGGAAGCCAGAGGGTGATAGGTGCCATTCCTCTACTACTCCTTTATTTTGTGTATGTGCCTGAGTATATGTATGCGTACCACCTAGATACAAGTGCCCTTGGAGGCCAGAAGAGGGTGTCAGATCCCCTGGAACTGGAGTTGCAGGCAGTAAGTGTTTGCCTGCATGTATGTCTGTGCACCATATGTGTGGCGGGTGGAGGAGGCCAGAAAAGGGTGTCAGATCTCCTGGAACTGGAGTTACAGACCACTGTGAGCTGCCATATGGGTGCTGAGACTCAAACCTGGGTCCTCTGCAAGAGCAACAAGTGCTCTTAGCCTCCGTGCCATCTCTTCAGCCCTTCCTTTATTTTCTGAAACAGGGTTTCTCACTGAACCTGAATCCAGCCACTCCGGCTAGCCAATGAACTTCAGACATCCACCTGTCTTTATCCCACTGTCCAACCTCTGGTGTTGCACACTTTTTAGGTGGAGCCTAGAAATTCTAGTTCAGGTCCTCAGGCATGCTGGGTAGGCACTTACCAGCTAAGCCATGTCCCATCACAGACACATCTAGAAGGACATGTGAAATCCATAAACTGTACCTTTCTTTGGAAATCATTTTGTTCACTCATTCACACACATAAAAAAATTACTGTGTTTCTTAATTCCAAAACGCCATTAAACTCCTGTAATAAAAACATAAATGAGGGCCACTTGAGTTTGAGCCCCAGGACACACATGGCAGAGGAGAGAATCAACTGCAGCACATGGTCCCTGACCTCCACACATGCAGCGGCTGCACATGTGCATGCCCCCCCCCAATAAATGAATAAATGAAAAAATTTCACTCTTTTGTTTTTGAGACAGGATCTCATTATGTTGACATGGCTGGCCCACAACTTGCTTTGGAGACCAGGCTGGCCTGGGACTCACAAAGATCTGCCTGCCTCTGTCTCCTCAGTATCCAGTAACATTTCTTTTCTTTTCTTTTTTTAATTTATTTATTTTTATTTTACGTGCATTGGTGTTTTACCTATATGTCTGAGGTTGTCAGATCCCCTAGAACTGGAGTTACAGACAGTTGTGAGCTGCCATGTGGGTGCTGAGAATTGAACCCAGGTCCTCTAGAAGAGCAGTTAGTGCTCTTAACCGATGAGCCATCTCTCCAGCGCCCCCAGCAACATTGCAACATTTCTTTCTCTTTTTTTTTTTTAATTTTATTATGTAAACAGTGTTCTTTCTGAAAGTTTTGTCATACGCCAGAAAAATCAGATCTCATTATAGATGGTTGTGAGCCACCATGTGGTTGCTGGGAATTGAACTCAGGACCTCTGGAGAGCAGACAGCGCTCTTAACCTCTGAGCCATCTCTCTAGCCCAACATTTCTTAAGTAATAATAGTAAATCGGTGTTGTGGTTCATGACTATAATCCCAGCACTGGGGAGGCAGAAGTAGAATTGCCAGGAGTTTCCCAAGTCATAAAACAAGAAAAAGTACTCTAACAATTAGCTTACCACAAACACTTTTGTTAACTGTTTTTGGTTTTTGTCTATGACCTTGAACTCACAGAAATCCTCCTGACTTTATCTCCCAAGCACTGTGGTGGCACATGCCTTTAATCCCAGCAAATGCAGGCTGATTCCTGGGTTTGAGGCCAACACGGTCTACAGACCCAGAACAGCCAGGTCTATTTATTTGCCTTATCTCAAAAATAATAAAATAATTTGAGAGAGAGAGAGAGAGAGAGAGAGAGAGAGAGAGAGAGAGAGAGAGAGAGAGAGAGAGGAGCCTAAACCTATGTCAACAGAGATCTTGGAGAACTGAACATGGTGCCTTAAGCCTCTAATTCCTCAATTGAGGCGACATCTGAGTTCCAGGAAAGCCTGGGATTACACTGTGAGTTCCAGGCCAGCATAGGCAACAAAGTGAAACTATCTCAAAACAGAACAAAACAAATAAAGACAAGGACATCTTAGTTGGTAAATCACTTCTACAACTAAATATTCAAGACGCCATGGAAAAGATCTTAACTGATAAACCAGAATAAATGCTTGAAGTCAGATAAGGTAATCAAAAAGAACACTGTGTGGTACAAATTTCCCTAATCCTCAGAAGGTCTCTACATTTGTGGTTTAGGATGCTTGGGCCATGTATATGTTGGGGTGGGAAGCTAGGGGGATAAGTTGTTAGTTAATTGCTCATACTGATGGGGTAGCACATGGTAGAAAAAGAAAAAAAGCCAACATCTTGAAAAAGTTTCACACACATACACAAAATGAGACAGCAAACTTGCGAATGAAGCATGATTTGGCATCTTTAAATACAGAGCCAATTTTCTTCAGTGCCAAAGCCAATGGTTTCTCCTGTAGATAAAATGGCACAGTTCCTGAAAAAGCCCTGGACGCTGTTTCCCCACAATCCTATAATCTGTCAGAAGACAGAAAACAAAAAGAAGGCTGTGCCAGCCAGAAAAAGCAAATTATAACCAACACAGAGCCAAACTTTATTTCAGACAGAAGGAGCTGTTCTATGTGTCTCTGAAAGAGGAGAAACAAAAGAAGCTTACCACTGCTCCAATAACCAAGGGCAAGCAACTAATTTAACCAAACACCATGTTGAATTAGCATTTGCTGCAAGAGGCTGCCTTCTCACTTCCTATTCATAGCCTAAAAGGGTATTTGCAATGCTTATTAAGAAGAGTTGATGCCAACAATATACAAAGAATTTTTACATGCCCGAAGAGAATAATGTAGGAAAGAGAATAGAAGCAAAGGAGAAAGTATTCAAAGAGCATGAACTATTAAGCCATGGAAGAAATACTTAAGGTCAAGGACTGAGTAGAATCACAGGCCTATAATTCCAGCACTTGACAGACAGGAAGATCTTAAATTCAAGGTTATCTTGAACTACAAAGGGAGTTTGAGGCCAGGCTAGACCAGAGACCCTTTTAAAAACAGGGGGTGGGTGGCCCACCTGGAAAGAGGGCTCAGTGGGTAAGAATACTTACTTGGTGGTGCTGGGAACCAGAGTTTGGTTCCCAGCACCACCAATGTAGTTCAACAATCTGAAACTTCAGTGTCTGAGGATCCAACACCCTCTTCTGACCTCTGCACGCAACAGACACACATATGGTTGGTACACATAAATACATGCAGGCAAAATACTCATACACATAAAAGAAAATAAATAAATCTAAAAAGGAACGCAAGTACTTAACTGATTGTTGTTGTAGGGCTTCATGCATGCTAGACACACACTCTACACTGAGCCATATGCTCAAATCTATTTACCTTTATATTAAGACATTCAGGCTGGCCTTATATTCTAACCTAGTCAGGCCTTGAGATGAGAAGGCCTGGGCCTTCCAAGTAGCTTACAGGTTTGTTGCCACTAGGCTAGATCATGGACACACACACACACACACACACACACACACACACACACAGTACAGTAAAAGCAAGCAATCTTCCCATCGCCTAAGCTTCTGTCCCTGATTTAGCAGGCAATGGAGACCAGGTGTGGTTGAATATATCAAGTAATCCTCACACTTGGGAACAACAAGGAGAAGGATCAGTGGTTCAAGGCCAACTTAAGCTACATGAGACCCCCATATTAAAAGGGAAGAGGGGAGGACAAGAAGGAGACATACTGGAACGAAAGAGAAACGCCAATGCAGAAGATTCAAAGATTCAATTCCAACCTATATAAAACCAGTATATTCACGTCACTTTATTCTAAAATTAGCAATAAACAGCTCCCTATTCTGTAAGCAATGCACAGAATCCCAACTGAACTATAAGCAGGATAAAGTTCTAAGCCTGTTAGCAATCTCACCACCTAATGATTTCACTATTCCCTTAGCAGTTCGAGACTACCTCCGAATTTCCCCCTAATGTTAATGTCGCTTTAGAGGCTAAGAAAAAGTCCAACGGATTCAAATTTCCAGCATGCCCCGAGTACATTATAAGAAAATGATGGCACTGATTCTATATTTAGACTCAGGTGTGGAACACAGAGTGCTAATTTTGCCAGAAATGGTCCCATGCCCTTCTTCAAATCCTAACTGAAACCATCACCTATCTCAGTGGTTCTCAGCCTTCCTAACGCTGCGACCCTATGCAGTTCCTCGTGTTGTGATAACCCCCAACCATAAAATTATTTTAATTAGCTACTTCTAACTGTAATGTTGCTACTGTTATGAATCATAAGATAAGTATTTCTGGAGATAGAGGTTTGACAAAGGAGTTACGACCCACAGGTTGAGAACCACTCACTTAACGACGGCACCACAAGTCAAAATGTGTGGTTTGTTTGTTGTTTTTTTTTTTCCAATGTTTTACAGTGTTTCTATTGATTGGCTGTGACGCTTTAAATATAGTTAATAAAACACCCCAAACAGATTAGTATACACTCTACATTATAAGTACCACACGGTAGCAATCATCCCTCTGCACGAACCAAAAACCAAGCTAAAAATCTACAAAAGAGGCTGGCAGAATGGCTCAGTGGCTAAAGGTTCTTGTCCCACAAGCCTGATCACTTGAGTTAAATCCTCAGAATCTAAGTAAAAATGGACAGCACTGACCCTCCAGAGTTGTCCTCTGACTTCGACACATGCACTTGAGACTGTTCACACACACAATCACACACACACACACACACACACACACACACACAATAATGAAGTTTGAAATTTTTTCCTAAACTGAAAAAAAAAAAACCTATAATAGGAATCCTGTAAAATGATATTGTAATAAATCTCTAGGGAAATATGTCTTTAATAAGAAGTTGCTTCATTATGGTGTCATAATTGATACATTCTAGAAATTAGGGTAACAATATCTTTTTACAAATTCTGAGCTATTTTTTCCTCAAATAATATTTTAAAAAAAAATATCACCTTTCTCAAAAAGAACTTAAGCCTCTAACAGACATCATGTTGCTAATTTTCACAACATCCCAATAAAGAACTATTATTTAACATTTATATCACACTTGAACTTGCAAAAGTGTTTTACAATTATTTTCATTAATAGTCATACCTCACAACCACCCACTGTGAGTGAGCTAAACTGGTCTTGTTATCCTTATTTGACAGCTGAGAAAACTGATGCATCCTAAGGCAAGGTCAAGGCTGTCTACCTTCCCAAGGCCAGGGACCTAATCCTTACAGTCAAATTCACTCACCCACTTGTATTGTTGTATTGCTCACGGCCCCAATGACAGCAGGTTTTTAGAAAGAAGAATGTCATTTAAAATACTAGCACAAAAATACTGGGAAATTATAATACTTCAGCAAAAACCTAATAACCATTTAGAATACAAATAGGTGAGGATTTAGTAACAATGACAAGAAGCTTTTAAAATAAACAAAACAAAAAACAGAGTCAGACATGGTTGCTCATGCTGGTAATCCCAGCCCACTAAAGAGGTTGAGACAGGAGGATTGTAGTAAATGGAGCCTGTCTGAGCTACAGAGTAAGACCCTGTCTCAAAAGGGAGAAAAAAAAATCTAGGCCTGATGTCACAGAACTGTAATCCTAGCATTAAGGAGGCTAAGGCAGGAGGATCACCAGTTCTGGCCACTTCGGGGTACACAGCCAGAGTTATTTAAAAGAAAATTGGCTTGGTGACACTGGCCTATAACTCGGACACTCAGGAAATAGAGGCAGCAGGACAGGAGAATCAATAGTTCAAGGCCTCACTCAGCTATACAGTTTAAAGCCAACCTGCACTATACAAGACCGTCTAAAAGAATTAAAAACGGGGCTGGAGAGATGGCTCAGCAGTTGTGAGCACTGGCTGCTCTTCCAGAGGACCCGAGTTCAATTCCCAGCACCAGTATGGCAGCTCACAGCTGTCTGTGACTCCAGGTCCAGGGGATTTGACACCTTCACACCAGTGCACATAAAATAAATTTAAATTAATTATTTTTAAAAAGAATTAAGAACAAAACAACAAAACCATGGAAGGTGGTATTGGCTGAGGAGATGGCTCAGTGGATACAGTGTGATGGCCAGAGTCCAGACCCTCAAAACCCAGGGTAAAATCTGGGCAAGTACAGAGGACACCTACAATGAATGCCAGCAGCACTCAGGAGGCAGACACAAGGACCTCCATGTTCAAGAGACCTTTCCTCAAATCAAAGTGGAAAGAGACATGTCTTTAATGCCAGCACTCAGGAGGCAAGGGCAGGCGGATCTCTGCAAATTTGATGCCAGCCTGGCCTACAGAGTGAGTTCCTGATCTACACAGTCAGCCAGTGCTACATTATGAGTCCTTGCAGGGGTGCAGAGTGGGGCTGGAGAACAAGGAAGAATCCAACGTCAGCTTCAGGCCTAAACACACACAAACACCAATTCATGTGCACCCATACACATGGGTGTCCGCACACCAGAGTGTGCATCCACTGTGGTAAACAAACAGGTGTAAGATGGGAGGGAACTGCATGCCTGCCTAGCATGGCACAGGCTCTGGGTTTAATCCCCAGCACCAATGAATCAGAAGAGAGAAGAACCGGTTTCCAAACAAGATGTCATTGTTTTTTATGAAGAAAAATGAAAAAAAAAAAAAAAAAAAGTTAACTGCATGTTTCCTTTTCCTCCTAAATCCACTGCACTCAGACTTCTATTTTCGTCCCTCCAGTGAACAGCTTCAGACAAAGTCACAGTAACCTCCAGGTTATCAAATCCCTCAAGTATTTCTGTTCTTCCCTGACCCTCGATAGCATCCAACACAGCTGACTACTCCTGCCTGTAAAACATGTTTGCTCCCCCTCAGTCCATGTCTCAGGCTGGCCTGAATTCATGACCTTTCTGCCTCAGTTAAGTGCACATCCTGGATGTGTATGCACCACCACACCAGTTCTGAAGCTCTTCTTTACCTCACTTGTATGCAGACTTTTCTGGGCTTTTCCTTTCCTTTTTTCTTTTCTCTTTGTTTTTTTCAAGGCAGGGTTTCTGTATAGTTCCAGTTGTCCTGGCACTCACTCTGTAGACCAGCCTGGCCTTGAGCTCAGAGCTCCTGGTGATGGGATAAACCGCATGTGCCACCACCGCCTGACTACGTCCCTGGATTTCTACCTGCCTTCTAGCTGTTTTTTACCTCACACTTCTCTGCTCTAGCCACAAGCCCCGTAAGTGCCCTCCTGATTTAATTCTGTAACTTCAAATTCATCCATATGCTAAGAACTTTCCAGTCTGAAATTCCAGCCTGTCTCTCCCTGGAAATGCCAGGTTTTCATCCAACTATCTATATTTCAAGCATCTTAAATCTGGAATGACTAAAACCAAATCCTTAACACATATGTTCTGTCAGTTTTATCCTTGTCAATGAAGAACAACAGCACTTACTCACCTAGCTCCATCCAATAACTCAGAAGCTATCCACTAGTCCTCTTTGCCCTACATCCTCAGCTATGACAATGCCCAATCAGGCCCTGGCAACTTCATTTCCAAAGACACACGGAGTCTGTCTACATCTCTACTGTTTTCCTACCATCCGATTCACTCCACCCAACTCACCATCAACTCAACTCTAATCTGAATTAATATAGGAGGAGGCTTGTAACTTCTCCTTGCCACTCGTCTTGAGCCCCTCTACAATTCAGTTTCATACACCAACAATAATACTCTTTCTAATCACAAGTCAAGTCACATTATGCCGTGGAATAATCCTTCTGTACACTGTGAATGTGTATTACTCTCATTGGTTAATAAAGAAGCTGACTGGTCTATAGCAAGGCAGGATAAAGTTAGGTGGGACAATCAAACTGAGGATACTGGGATGCAGAGGGGTGGAATCAGAGGAGACACCAGCCAGGCAGCTGCCGAGGAAGCAGGATGTGTAGAAAATGAGGTAACAAGCCATGAGCCATGTGGCAAAGCATAGATAAGAAATATGGGTTAATTTAAGTGTAAGAGTTAGCTAGTAACAAGCCTGAGCATTTATAAATAATATTAAGCCTCTTTGTCAAGTTATTTGGGAGCAGGGGTTGGGACAGGAAAACTCCACTTACAACATCACTCTCCTACCTCCAAAAAAAAAACAAAAAAAAACAAAAAAACCACACCCTATTTGTCTTAGTTATTTTTCTACTGCTGTGATAAGACACCATAGTCAAGGCAATTCACAGAAGAAAAGCTATACTGGGGCTTACAGTTTCAATAGGGTTGGTCCATGGCCGTCATGGTGGAGAGCACGGCAGCAGGCAGGCATGGTGCTGATGCAATAACTGAGAATTTACATCTGATCCACAAGCAGGAGGCAGAGAGAGAGCTAAACTGAGAAATGGCTTGGGTTTTTGAAACCTCAAAGCCCACCCCCAGTGACACACCTCCTCCAAAAAGGCCACATTCCTAATCCTTTCCAAACAGTTCCACCAACTGGGAACCAAGAGTTCAAATGTGTGAGCCTGTGGGGCCACTCATTCACACCGCACACCAGTTTTCAGAGCTGTCATCTAGCCCCCGCCTGCTTCATCTTGTACCACTCCCCTCTTTCCCACCATACTCAAACCACACTGCCCTTACTTCTGCTCCCTCAGTCTATCGCACACCCACTCTTCCTGAGGAGCTTTACACAGTATTCTGCCGATCTTGAACACCTTTAAGAAGTTAACCATCAAATTCTCACAGCTGTTCTCCCAATCTAAGCTAGCTATCTGTTCATCCTCTATCACACCCTCTTTTCTTCCTCTATAGAAGGATCTGGATTCAATCCCCAACACACTCACAATTACAGTTTCAGGGATATGATGCCCTCTTCTGGCCTCCTCAGTTACCTGCATAAAGGTGGTGGATATTATACACTCAGATGCGCACACACATACACCTACGGTAAGAAAGAAATCTTGGGCCGGACTTAGGGGTGCAGGCCTTTAGTCCCAGCACCTGGATGCAGAGACTGCAAACAGCTCTCGGAGTTAAGGCCAGCCAGGACTATACAGACAGACCCTGTCTCAACTGAGAAAGAATGGACAACATTAGTGTGAAGAAACAGATTTGTCATGAAACTAAGGAATGAAAAGTGCCATCTGGGGGCTGGAGAGGTGGCTCGGCAACTAAGAGCACTGGCTGCTCTTCCAGGGGACCCAGGTTCAATTCCCAGCACCTAATATGGTAGCTTTCAACCATCTGTAACTCCAGTCCCAATGTATCTGAGACCTTCTTCTGGGATCTGGGGGCACTGCACTCACGTGATGCACAGCCATACACGTAGACAAAACTTTCATACATACAAAAATATTTTGTACTTAAAAAGAAAAGGGTCATCTGGGTTTGACAATAAAGTCACTGAGCAAAGCAACTGAGGTATAGTAGTAAGGACAATATGAAATCAGGCGATGAAGGAAAATACGCAGTAGAAAAGTAAAGAGACGTTACTCAGGAAGTACTGACAGACAGAAAATTCAAACTACATCACAGAAGAAAATAGCAGACAGAAGAAGCTAGATACCAATTTTGGGGAGAAAGGACTATTAAGCACTGTTGAACCTGATCCAGCTTCCTAAAAAAAAAAAAAAAAAAATCAGTCAATTCTTCATGTCTTCAAATCTGAAAACCCACATACAACTGGAAGATAAAATATACATCTAAGAATACTAAGAATGTTTTAGCTATGCCTAGTGGCAAGGGCCTGTAATACAAATACTAGTATGCTGAGGCAGGAGGATAAGAAGTTTAAGGCAAGCCTGGGCTCAAAATAAGCAAAGGGCTTAGAATGTGGCTCGGTTGATTGTTTCCCTAGCATTCATGAAGCCCTTGGTTCCAGCCAGACCCAAACAAATCAGATGTGCTGGGCAAGCCTGTACTCCTAGGGCTCAGGAGACAGAGGGAGAAGAACCAAGTTCAAGGTCATCCTCAGCTACATAGTGAATTTAAAGCCAGCCTATGCTACCTGAGACCCTGTCTCAAAAACAAAACAAAAAACAAGGTCTCTTGCCCTAATATTCCAAGCATCCAAGCTTCCATCTATAAGAGGAATAAGAGGATAAAGACCTTGAATAAGAGTCACATATTAATCAGTAATTAACTTGATAAATGTCACTGGAAACTTTTCATGTTCTCAACAGGAAACATGTTTTTAAGTAACACAGTGTCCTAGGACAGACAGGAAGGAGACTGAAATAAAGAAAGCTAACTGCATCATGTTTGGCACAAGCCTATGGTCTCAGCACTCTGAAGGTGACAGGAAAATCAGGAGTTCAAAGTCATCCTTAGCAATTAGATCAAGACCAGTCTGGGTTACACGAGACTCTGACTCAAAAACAAATAGTTTTGAAACAGGGTCTTACTATGTATCACTGGTCTTGAACTCATGATCCTGCTTCAGTTTCCAAGTTCAGGTATTACCCGTGTCTACCACACTTGGCTCTAGTAAAGTATACTTTAAAAATATTCTTTCTAGAGATGGGTGATGGTGGTGGCACCTTTAATCCCAGCACTCAGGAGGCAGAGACAGGTGGATCTCTGTGAGTTTGAGGCCAGCCTGGTCTACAGAGCGAGATCCAAAGACAGGCACCAAAACTACACAGAGAAACCCTGTCTCAAAAAACCAAAAAGTACTTGTTCTTGCAGAAGATTGGAATTTGGTTCCTAACACCCATTTGGGGTGGCTAACAATTGCCTGTAACTCTAGCTCCAGGGGAGGTTCTGGCCTCTGAAGGCAATTACATTTACATGTACATATATACATATACAGAGAGAGATGCACATATACACATTAAGTTTAAAATTAATTTTTGTTTTTGTTTTTTTGAGACAGGGTTTCACTGTGTTGTGTAGCTCCTTGCTGTCCTGGAACTCACTCTGTAGACAAGGCTGGCCTCAAACTCACAGAGATCCGCCTGCCTCTGCCTCCTGAGTGCTGGGATTAAAGGTATGTGCAATGACAGCCTGGTAAGAAAGAGTTGGAGTGTTTTAAGAGATTATTTTCTTTCTTTTTTTCCCAAGATTTATTTTTATGTGCATTGATGTTTTGCTTACATGTATGTCTGTGTGAGGGTGCCATGTACCCTAGAACTGGAGTTACAGACAGTAGTGAGCTGCCATGTGAGTGCTAGGAATTAAACCCAGGTCATCTAGAAGAGCAGCCAGTGCTCTTAACTGCAGAACCATCTCTCCAGCCTCACAAGTAGCCTTAAAGCATTAACATCAAGGGCCTAGGGCTGGAAAGAGCTTAGTGATCAAGGGCACTGGCTGCTCTTCCAGAGGACCTGGCTTCAATTCCCAGCAACCACATGGTAGGTAACAACTGTCTATAACTCCTGTTCTAGGGGAGCTGGCTCCCTCATACAGACATACATGCAAGCAAAATATCAATGCAAATAAAAATATATAAAATCTTTAAAAATGAAAATCAAGGACTGAAAATATGCCTAATCAGTTGATAGTACTTGATGTTCTTGCATTCAGTTCCTAGCGTTCACATGACTCTCTCTCCTGGTCTCCCAAGATACCAGACACACATGTGGTACACATACATTTGAGAAGGCGAACATTCATATACATAAAATCTAAAAAGCTTAATAAAAAAAAAAAGTAATACATACACACTAAAACTGAGCCAGACATGGTGTCTTACACCCATAATTGGGAAGTAGAAACGGGAGAATTAAGAGTTCAAAGCCAGCTTTGGCTACATGGCAAGACTCTGTCTCAAAAACAAAAAATGGGGTAGATGCCGGGCGGTGGTGGTGCACTCCTCTAATCCCAGCACTCAGGAGACAGAGGCAGGTGGATCTCTGTGAGTTTGAGGCCAGCCTGGGCTACCAAGTGAGTTCCAGTACAACCAGGGCTACACAGAGAAACCCTGTCTTGAAAAACCAAACAAGAAAAAACTAATGGGGTAGAGAGAAAGGAGGACAGACAGTGGGAAGGTTGGAACCCTTAGGGCTCTTTTGAAAGGTTCTGATATTTCATCTGCACAGATGCTCCGATGTTTTCTGCAGTAGTGCAGAAGGGAAAACGTTCTGTATAAAAATAAGCGCTATTGCTAGGCATGGTGTTGCATGCCTTTAAGCCCTCATTTCTGAGAAGCAGAGGCAGGTGGATGGATCTCTATGAGTTGGAGGCCAGCCTGGTCTATATAGTAGAGTTCCAGGCCAGCCAAGGCTACACAGTGAGACCTTGGTTTTTTTGTTGTTTGAAACAAACAAACATAAAGATTAGCATTGCTGGTACAAAAATAAAAAAGACCAATTCTTCTTAACACATACTACATGTAGTGAAAGTATATTAATTTTCATGTAATTTGTAAACAATGGCCCTCTGCCACCAGTGGTTATCCAGACTCCTTAACCTGGACATCTCACACCCTTTCTTGGTGCCCTCCATAGGTTCAGGGCTAACGGGCTTCCACTGTCCTTTAAGGTCTTCTATCATCAATCGCTCTTGTTTTGTTCTTGTTTTGAGAGATCTCCGGTGTAGCCAAGCCTGGCCTGGAACTTCTGAACTGCCTGTCTTACCTCCTGAGTGCTGAGACCTTGAGCACAGACCTCAATACCCAGGTTTGTCTGTCTTTCCTTCTTTCTTTCCTCTCCCAAAGTTCTGGGGTTTGAACCCCCGCCTTCCTGCTAATTCTAGACAAGTGTTCCACCACTGAACTAAACCTCTATAGACAGCTATGGTCAGTTTTTTCCCTTTTAGAGGTAGTCTCACTATGAAGCTCAAAATGGCCTAACTTGCAATCTTCCTATGTAAGGCTAGGCAGCGGGTTTAGATCTTGTGTCCCCATCTAGCTTCTTACTCACCACAGTTTTGAGATGACAGACACTAACCTCAGGGTCTCATGCTTGCTAAGCAAGTGCTGTTGTGCTCCTGAGTCACTTCAGTCCCTTGTCAGCACTCTAAATTTTTTGTTTTGTTTGGGTTTTGTTTGTTTTTGTTTTTTTCTTTCTTTTTTTTTTTTTAAAGATTTAGCTATTTATTATATATACATATTCTTATTACAGATGGTTGAGAGCCACCATGTGGTTGCTGGGAATTGAATTCAGGACCTCTGGAAGAACAGTCAGTGCTCTTAACCACTGAGCCATCTCTCCAGCCCTGTTTTTGTTTTTTTCAAGACAGGGTTTCTCTGTGTAAAGGCCCTGGCTGTCCTGGAACTCAATTTGTAGACCAGGCTGGCCTTGAATTGTTTTGGTTTTTGAGACAAGGTATCACTATGTAGACCAGGCTGGCCTTAAATCCACAGAGATCCTTCTGCTTCTGCCTCCAGAGTACTAGGATCAAAGGTATGTACCACCACACCTGGCAAATGTTGAGCGTGTGTACATATTTATATATGTGGGGTTTTTTTTAAGGGATAGAGAGATGGTTCAGCAGTTAGGAGTACTGGCCACTCTTTACAAAGGATCCAGGTTTGGTTCCCAGCAGTCACGTGGTAGCTAACAATCATCTTTAACTACAATTTCAGAAGATTCAACACCCTCTGGCCAGGCGGTGGTGGCACATGCCTTTAATCAACACCCTCTTCTGGCCTTCATTGGCACTGCATGTATATGG
Organism: Peromyscus eremicus; assembly: GCF_949786415.1. Classification (NCBI taxonomy): domain Eukaryota; kingdom Metazoa; phylum Chordata; class Mammalia; order Rodentia; family Cricetidae; genus Peromyscus; species Peromyscus eremicus. Next base: position 61,261,455 of record NC_081423.1, on the reverse strand, counting down.
TACCCAGACACACATCAGTAAAACATTCACATACATTGAAATAAGTAATAGACATCTAAAAATAAAAAAGCACCCGAGAGTCCATAATTTAAAAAATTCGGGGGCTGGAGAGATGGCTCAGCACCAATTGCTCTTCCAGAGGACTGGGGTTCAATTCCCAGCACCCACATGACAGCTTACAACTGTCTATAACTCCAAAATCTGACACCCTCACACAGACATACATGCAGGCAAAATGCACATAAAATAAATACATAATTTTTAATTAAATTTTTAATTTAATTTTTATTTAAAATAAATACATAATTTTCTTAAAAAATCATACAAACCAGCCATGGTGGTGCACATCTTTAAGTCCCAGAACTCAGGAGTCAGAGGCAAGTGGATCTCTATAAGCCCCATGCTAGCCTGGGCCACAGAGAGAATTCTAGGCCACCCAGGTTGACATAGTGAGATCCTGTCTCAAAAAAACAAACAAAGGCACAGACAGACAGACACACCACACACACACACACACACACACACACACACACAAAATCTGTAGAGCTGTAAAGATGGTTCTGCACTTAAGAGCATATTGAGCAGCCACAACTACCTTCCTCTGGCCCCTGTGGACATCTAAACAGGTGTCACACAAAGACATAATAATTAAAATTAAACTGGGCGGTGGTGGCGTACACCTTTAATCCCAGAACTTGGAAGGCAGAGGCAGGCAGATCTCTGTGAGTTCTAGAACAGGCTGCAAAGCCAGAGAGAAAACTTGTCTTGAAAAATAAATAAATAAATAAATAAATAAATAAATAAATAAATAAAAATAAAACAAAACAAACTCTGGACTTGGAAGGCAGAGGCAGGCAGATCTCTGTGAGTTCTAGAACAGGCTGCAAAGCCAGAGAGAAAACTTGTCTTGAAAAATAAATAAATAAATAAATAAATAAATAAATAAATAAATAAATAAAAATAAAACAAAACAAACTCTGGATAAAAGAGTGTACATCTGTAATCATGGCACTAGGGAGGCCAAGGCAGGAAGACTACAAAAAGATTTGGTCACCTGGGCTTCACAATTGTCTCAATTGTTTTTTGTTTTTTGTTTTTTGTTTTTGAGACAGTGTTTCTCTGTGAAACAGTCCTGGCTGTCCTGAAAGAAAAAAAAAACTTTTTCAAGGCAAGCCTGAGTTACCTTGTTTCAATCAATCAATCAATCATCGTTTGGGGAGGGGAAAAAAAAAAAAAAAAGCTTACAAGAAGCAGGATTGGGATGTAGCTCAGTTGATAGAAGTTATCAAAGGCCCTAGCAGCCTCTGATGACTCTGAACTTCAGGTCCTTCCTGCCTCTACCTTCAAAATACTGGGATTACAGGCATGTGTGAATTACCATGGTTGGTTGGTTGGTTGGTTGGTTGGTTGGTTGGTTGATTGATTGATTTGAGACAGGGTTTCTGTGTATAGTTTTGGTGCCTGTCCTGGATCTCTCTCTATAGACCTATAGATCTATAGATCTCAAACTCAGAGATCCACATGGCTCTGCCTCGCAGTGTTGGGATTAAAGGCGTGTGCCATACCAAGGCTTCCTGAATTAAGACAAGCACAAATCACCATTTTATAATGCCCTATCAAAATCTTATTTTTTTACTCTCTTGTTTTAACTATACCTTTAAGGGTTGGAGATGTAGTTCAGTTGATAGGGTTGTTACCCAGCATGCTCCAGGCCTTTAGTTCAATCCTCAGCACCCAATAAAACTGGGTGTTAGTGTAACTTTTGCCTTGCTTGCTGACCTTGATCTTGATATCCTCCCTATGCTAATTCCCTGCGGGGTTCCACCCTCCTGAATGCTTAAGGGAAATTCCTTGTCTGTGTATCCTGCACAATGGGCGCTAACAGCTTAGATGCAAGATTATAAAACATCTGTAGCTAACTTCTGCCCTCCAGGGTTCTCCCATTGTGCTGTAAGCCTGTATTCTGTATTTAAGACCTCTTCCCTCCTTCAATAAACAGCATTCGGCATTAAAAAAACAAAAACAAAAAAAAAACTGGGTGTTAGTGCATACCTGTAATCTCAGCACTTGGTAAATGGAGGCAGGAGGATCAAGTCTCAGGTCATTCAAAACTATATACCAAGTTTAAGGCCCGCTGGGGGTACATGAGACTTTAAAAATAAATAAATAAACAAATAAATAAAATACGGACAAGCAGGATGGTTCAATGGATGAAAATGCTTGTGACCTAAATTCAATCCCTGGGATCCACATGGTGGAAAGAGACAACTGACTCCAGCAAACTGTTCTCTGACCTTTACACACACATGCCTTGGCACATGTGTGCACACAAACATCTCCACATATGGGGCTAGAGGGTGGCACAGTGCTCAAAAGCACTTCCTGCTCTTCCGGAGCACCCGGACTCAACTCCCAGCGCGCACATTTCGGCTCACAACTGTCTGTAACTTCAGTTTGAGGGAATCCGATGCCCTCTTTTAGACTCTACAGGCACCAGGCATGTATGTAGTGTAGACATACATGCAGGCAAAACATGCATACACGTAAGTTTTTAGAAAAATTTTAAAATACATACACATACCCACATGCACATGAAACAAATAAAATGTTTAAAAAAGGGGGGGTGAGGATTTAGTAATTTTCCTTTTAGGCTGTAATCCTTTCATCCTACATCAGAGCTGACCAGAGCACAAACCAACCTTGACAAGTAGTGAGGAAATAGACACGAACCACTTCTCTCAGAAAGCATTCTCCTCCCTAAGAGTATGGTGACTTCACACTCACCCCCTTCTGGTCAGCTGGAGAGCTCCTGCCCATCCCCTGGCATTCTGCACCTCACATTTACTCGCACTTAGGAATTTATTATACTAGAATCATCTTCCAGATGTTGCTACATGGCTTTAAGAGATTAAAATTAAGCCAGGCAGCGTTAGCACATGCCTTTAATCCCAGCACTCGGCAGAGCCAGGTGGATCTCTGTGAGTTTGAGGCCAGCCTGGTCTACAGAGTGAGATCCAGGACAGACACCAAAACTACACAGAGAAACCCTGTCTCAAAAAACAACATCAAAAAAAAAAAAAAATGAAAATGAAAATAAGTTAAAAAAATAAAATTATTAGGCACATGTCTCTTCTGAAAGCCTTCCAGGCTCCCTGCACTGCTGAATTATTCAATGTTCCTCTGCAAAGTCTTAGCTCTTTTCCCTTACTTGTCCTGTCTTTGTGAGGCTCAACAGTGCCTCTGGCTTCCATCTTCAAACTTTTCTTTTTCCTTAATCCTCAATCTTTCTTTACAGGGGAGTCTGAACACAGACCCTGACCACAAGTGAAGCTGCAGAGTTTCCCAAATTAGGGAATAGCGCAATGGACAAGCCTCCAACCCCTTCCTGATCTTGTTACCTTCCCTGCCAGGTAAGTTTTTCATCTTCAGAATTTACTGTTAACTAGTAATGCCTTATCTTGTCCTACTCAGAGGCCCTGTCTTGCATTCATTCTCCTAACAAATCATCTACTCTGCTTCAACAATCCTTTCACAATTGTTTTTTACATTTCAACTTCTCTGAAAATAGGGTATATCTTAAGATTGACGGCATGCTGATCTGATAAATAGGAGCCTTTCTCATTCTCAGTGGGAGGTAACTGTGGCTGGGACTGTGGGTGCAGTTCTGTGGTACAGCACAGAATTTGGGATTATTAACATGTGAAAAGCCCTGAGATCAGTTTTCAGCACCACATACAGTGTTCTCCCAGGTGAGGTAGAACATACCTTTGTTCCCAGCATTTGGGAGGCACAGTCAAGCTTAGTCTACACAGGGAGTTTCTGACCAGTTGGGGT
>NC_081423.1:61203774-61257421 GCF_949786415.1 Peromyscus eremicus | reverse complement strand
AAAGGCGTGCACTAACACCCTCGGCAAGATGGCTCAAGTGTTAAGAGCACCAAAGGACCCAATTTGGTTTCTGGTATCCACATCAAGTAACTCTCCACTGTCTGTGACTCTAGCTCCAAGGGATCTGATACTCTTCTGGCCTCCCTGGGCATTCACATATACATATGTATTCCCACAGATACACACATACACATCAAATAAAAACAAATCTTTATGGCTCAGTGGTTAAGAGCACTGACTGCTCTTCCAGAGGTCCTGAGTTCAATTCCCAGCAACCACATGGTGGCTCACAACCATCTGTAATGGGATGTGGCGCCCTCTTCTGTATACATAATAAATAAATCTTTAAAAAAAAAATCTTTAAAAGAAATATACATATATATAAATTCATATTTATATTACTTCATATATATATGAAGTAATCCTAATAGAGGCTGAGCATGATGTGCTCACTTGTAATCCCAGCACTGGGAGTGCTGAAGAAAGAGGATCTTGAATTTGAAGCCAACTTGGGCTAGATACTAAGATCCTCTCTCAAACAAAACAGGCTGAGTTGAGCTTAAGTGACTATGAATGCCTTGGTTCTCTCCTCTCTCGCCTGTGAATGGCATGAGATTAGCTGTTTGAAATTCCTCCCTTGACATCCCCCAAGATAATGTACTGTACTGGAATTGTAAGCTGAAATAAACTCCCCCCCCCCCCGAAAAAAAAAAAAGAAAGAAAGAAAGAAAGGGCTTCTCATTGGCATGGAACTCACCATGCAGCTGGCTAGCAAAGATCTGCCTTTCTGAAGTCACAATTAAGAGTGTGCACCATTTGTCTAACTCTGTGAAGCTATGTTCCTGTGCCTGTCTAAAACACCTGATGGTCCACTAAAGAGCTGAATGGCCAATAGCTAGGCAAGAGAAAGGATAGGTGGGGCTGGCAGGTGGAGAGAATAAAGAGGAGGAGAAATCTAGGAGGAAAAGAAGAAAGAGCAAAAGAACAAGGAGAGGAGGATGCTAGGGGCCAGCCACCCAGCCACCCAGGCAGCCATGGAGTAAGAGTGAAAGTAAGATATACAGACGTGCTGGGCGGTGGTGGCGCACGCCTTTAATCCCAGCACTCGGGAGGCAGAGCCAGGCAGATCTCTGTGAGTTCGAGGCCAGCCTGGACTACCAAGTGAGTCCCAGGAAAGGCGCAAAGCTACACAGAGAAACCCTGTCTCGAAAAACCAAAAAAAAAAAAAAAAAAAAGATATACAGACGTAAGAAAAGGAAAAAGCCCAGAGGCAAAGAGGTAGATGAGATCATTGATTTTTTTTTAAAGATTTATTTATTATGTATACAGAAGAGGGTGCCAGATCTCATTACAGATGGTTGTGAGCCACCATGTGGTTGCTGGGAATTGAACTCAGGACCTCTGGAAGAGCAGTCAGTGCTCTTAACCTCTGAGCCATCTCTCCAGCCCAGGATAATTTAAAGTTAAGAAAAGTTGGCAAGAAACAAGCCAAGCTAAGGTTAAGCATTTATAAGTATATATATATAGATAGATAGATAGATAGATAGATAGATAGATCTATATATATATATATACACACACACACACACACACACACACACACACATACATACATACATAAAAAGAGTGTGCACCACCTGGGGCTGGCGAGATGGCTCAGTGATTAAGGAGTACTGACTGTGGCCAGGTATAGTGGTGCACTACTTTAATCCCAGCCCTTGGGAGGCAGAGGCAGGCAGATCTCTGAGAGTTGGAGGCCAGCCTGGTCTACAAAGCGAGTTCCTGGACAGCCATGGCTGTTACACAGAGAGACCCTGTCTCAACAAACAAACAAACAAAACAACAACAACAACAACAAAGCACTGACTGCTCTTCCAGAAGACTGGGCTTCAAATCCCAGGACCCACATGGCAGCTCACAACCGTCTGTAACTCCAAGATCTGACACCCTCACACAGACATACATGCAGGCAAAATACCAATGCACATAGAGTAATAATAAAGAATGTGCAGCAGCATTCCAGGCTCTTTAAACACAGCTTCTGGAGATCTCAAGAGTGAACTCAGGTCCTCAGGTGTGCAAAGCAAGCATTTTACCAACTGAGCTGTCACTCAGCCTCACAGTTGCGTTTGTTTTGTTTTCTGTCTGTGAACTTGTTTTTATTTGAGACAGGTCTCATGTAGCCCAGCTCAAGGAGATCCTACACTGTCTCAACCTCCTAAATTCTGGCCAAGTCTTTATTTATTGATAAGGAATCTAAGGCAAGAGCACATCATGTAAACTCGTTTCAAGACACACAATAGAGTTGCAGATCTGAACCCAGGTTTGTTGGTTATGATTCATATTGGTTATCATTTTCATTCAACAAATATTAATGAGCAATTACTCTATGCTAACTGTATAAACACTAGAAGCAAACCCTGGCATTAGGGAAGCTATTCTGCATCATTGGTCCATTTTTAATTTTTTTTTTCCTTCCTCTCAACCTAGCACTATAACCCAGACTGACCTGAACCTGTCACTATGTAGTCCAGGCTATCCTCAAATTCCTATTTATCCTCCTGCCTCACTCTTAGGAATGCTGGGGTTTTAGATGTAAATTACTATCCCCACCTCATTCTTGAATTATTTATTGTCCAAACAGGACTACTTTACAATGCTTCCCATCCCATCCGCCTTTTTTTGAGATAGGGCTTCCAACTCCCTGTGTAGCTGTGGATAATCTTTAACTTCTGATCCTCCTGCCTACATCTCCCATGTGCTGAAATTTCAGGCATATACATCCAAGCCCGGTATTATCAGTGCTGGAGATGGAAGTCAGGCTCCAAGCATGCAAGCATTCTACCAACTCAAGGACATTACCATCTTAACTGACAATTTTACTAAGTTAAATCCACTCTCTTCTTTACATTTTGTTGTTGTTGTTTTGTTGCTATTTTTGTTTTGTTATTGTCTTCTTCCAGTACTGGAGCTCCAACCTGGGGCTTCATGTATGCAAACCACATACATAATCTACCACTGACCTAAAGCCCCAACCTCTAGTTTTTCTTTTTAACATCTTCCCATATAGTTCCCCTTTAAAGTTATCAGCAGTATTTCAGAAAACAAAACAAAAAAGAAATCATTTATGCCTTACTTCCATTATTAGCTAGTTGCTGCAAAATATCACAGGAGACTGTTTCTTTTTATTCATGTTTATTATTACATTTTGTGTGTATATGTGGGGAGGGGTGCTTCAGCTGAAGGTCAGGGTGGAGGTCAGAAGACACCCTGCAGCAGTAGGTTCTCTCCAAACAAACTCCAAAGATCAAACTTGGGCATCTGGGCTTGTGAAATGGGTTACAAGATCAAAAGATCAAAAGGACTCTTAGGAAATAAAGATTGTGTTTTGAAGCAATTATTTTCATGATTATAAACACCATAATCTTGTTTTTAAATAGAATGTTTTTAAGTTTCCCCTGAGGCAGATGACTTTTTTTTTTTTTAAAGAAAAAATGATTCACTATCAGAATAAAAAAGAACGAACCCTTATTCCTGTGTCCGAGCTCTTGCAGTGTCATGAACTGAGCAGCTCTCCTAGCCTCACAATTCATTTCTCACCTTAGTCAGACTGCTCAGAGAAGGGGCAGTCAAGGCACTGGCCACCCCTTATTTTCTCCCCAGCAAAGGAAATCCTCATCTGGTAACTATCACTTGCTACATAAAAGTAACTAAAATAGTTAAAGAATTGAAGGAGGAAAGGATAGGAAGTTTTCATAGGCCCGCAACAAACCTATTACTCTAACATAAAATGGGTGGCATTTATTGTCTTGTTTGAACTAATGGAAATCTCTAATAAGGGGAAAATGCATTATCAACATTAAAAATAGATACCCAATTATTAAAAATAAGATTGCTAGGCAAGGTTGAATATTTTCTACCTCTATTTCATTTACAATGTGTAAAGACAGAATAAAGATGGGTTCTGGGAAGTCTGTAATAACAACAAATACTTTAATCTGTGGTGCTGGAGATAAACTCCAAAGACTTGTGCTAGCTAAGCAAGTGCCCTATCCTGGAACTACATCCCAAGCCAGCTCTCACCCACACCCCACCCTCCTTTCTTTATAATTTTTTTTTTTTTTTTCGGTTTTTCGAGACAGGGTTTCTCCTGTGTAGCTTTGCGCCTTTCCTGGAACTCACTTGGTAGCCCAGGCTGGCCTCGAACTCACAGAGATCCGCCTGGCTCTGCCTCCCGAGTGCTGGGATTAAAGGCGTGCGCCACCACCGCCCGGCTCACCCTCCTTTCTTTTCTGACTTTTTTTTTTTGATTTTCCGAGACAGGGTTTCTCTGTGTAGCTTTGTGCCTTTCCTGGAACTCACTTGGTAGTCCAGGCTGGCCTCGAACTCACAGAGATCCGCCTGGCTCTGCCTCCCGAGTGCTGGGATTAAAGGCATGCGCCACCACCGCCCAGCTCTTTTCTGACTTTTAATTTTGAAGTACTGGAGCTCAAAACCAAGGTTTTGGACATGCTAAGTGAACATTCTTCACTGAGCTACATCCATAGCCGTGTGTGTGTGTGTGTGTGTGTGTGTGTGTGTGTGTGTGTGTGTGTGTGTGTGTTTTGGGGGGGTGGCACAGCACATATCTCACAATGTTAATATGTGTGTATATGTGTATTTGGGGGGGTGCAGCACAGATCTCACTATGCTAGTGTTGTGTGTGTGTGTGTGTGTGTGTGTGTGTGTCTGTGTATTTTGGGGAGGTGGTACGGCACAGGGCACAGATCTCACTATGCGAATGCTAGCCTGTTAGCCTTGAACTCATTCTGTAACCCAGGCAGGTCTTGAACTGCAGATATTCCCACCTCACTTTCACATTCCCTAGCAGCTAGCTGTGATTCTAGGCCTGGGCCAGCAGCTGTAGCTCAGGTATGGGTTGGTTTGGGGTTTTGTTGTTGTTGTTGTTGTTGCTTTTTTTGGGGGGGTGGGGGGGAGTTGGGTTTTTTTTGAGACAGGGTTTCTCTGTGTAGCTTTGGAGCCTTTCCTGGAACTCACTCTGTAGCCCAGGCTGGCTTCGAACTCACAGAGATCCACCTGCCTCTGCCTCCGAGTGCTGGGATTAAAGGTGTGTGCCAACACCGCCCGGCATCACCCTCTTTTGTTTTTGAGACAGAGTTCCACTGTGTAGGCCTGGCTGGTCTGGAACTCACTCTGTAGACCAGACTGGCCTCAAACTCAGTAATCGGCCTGCCTCTCCTCCACCATACCCAGCCCTCAAATCTTCCTTTAATAACTATCCCCCTGGGCTGGAGAGATGGCTCAGAAGTTGGAAACACCACTTCCTGAGGACCCAGGTTCAATTCCAGGGGATCCAGTACTCTAACACAGACATATATACAGGCAAAACACCAATGCACATAAAATAAAAAAAAAAAATTATTAAAAAAAAAAAAACAAAACTAGATGTGGTGGTATATGCCTTTAATCTCAGCACTTGGGAGACAGAAGTAAGGTTCATCTCTGTGAGTTTGAGGCCAGCCAGGTCTACAAAGTGATTTTTCAGAATAGCCAGGCTGTTGCACAGAGAAATCCTGTCTCTAAAAACAAAAAACAAAAGAAAGGGAAAAAAAAGAAAAGAAAAAAAAAAAAAAGCTATCCTCTAAGACAGAATAACCAGACAGAGAATTTATTCAGAGAGTCAAATAACTAGACAGAACAAAAAGGTTAAATGAATCATTGCTGTATAGTTCCAGGAGAGAAACATAAAAGTAACATGTCAGCAGACAGAGACGTTAAAGACAGCTAGGGTTCATTTCCTCCGTGCCTCTAAAATAATTCATTCCTCTTACGTATGGATTTTCATGATCTAGTACAGCCACTCCCAGCTTTATTCAGCTAAAAGTAATCACTGCCCATTTTCAAAAGGCCTCACCATTTCAGGCTCTCAATCCTCAGAGCCAGCAGAGCTAAAGCATCTGCCTTTCCGTCCACTTGAAAGGCATCTGCACTTATCTTTCGAAAGCTGTGCCTAGAAAGGCACTTTCTCTCCATGGAAGCATGCGGTTTAACTCTGTTCTTTGCTCTGTCTGCCCTCGACGACAAAGACTCAGGAGTGCTCCTCCAGCCTCTCAGGGAGCCAGCCGTCTCTTAGGCCCGTGCACAACTACCTGCTTGTCTCTTTCACTCTACAGAAAAGATTCCACAGACGGGAGAGTAACGACGACAAACAGAGCTGAAAAGCTGCTGCTGCTGTACACCAATCTGAGCTCCAAAACAGAGAATCCCCTGGGGCAACCAGACTCTGGCAAAGGAAGCTTTTAAAATTTAAAAAAAAAAAAAAAAAAGTCAGAGTCTGGCAAGCAATTCTTCCATTACTGTTATACCCTTTGCTTTCTTTGCAGTGTGCTAAATAAATTTGTTCTTTTTCCTCCAAAATGAAGAAGAGGGTGAATCCCTTAGATCTGGAGTTATGGATGGTTGTGAGCCACTATGTGAGTGCTAGGGATGAAAACCTAGCAACAAGTGTGGTAAACCACTGAGCCATTGCTCCAGCCTCCAAATAAACACTTTTTTAAAAAAAATAAAAATAATAGAAGCCTGTTCTGGGCTTGATGATACCAAAAAAAAAAAAAAACAAAAAACAAAACAAAAAAAAAAAACTGTAATCCCGCTACTTGGGAGGCTATCACTGGGGGACTGCAAAATCAAGGGCAGGCAGCCCAGGTAACTTAATGAGACTGTCTTAAGTTAAAAAAAAAAAAAAAAGTACAAAAGGGCCTGGTGGTAGGGCCCTTGCCCAGCACACTCAAAATCCAGGTTCAGGTTCCAGTATCAAAATAAGTAAGTACAGACTAGGGAGATGGCTCAGTAAAAAATCGCTTGGCGCACACGCATCAACTGAGGACCCCTCCAGAACCTCAGCCACGTGTGCCTGTGATCCCAGCTCCTGGGGACACAGCGGCAGGATTGTTAATTCAAACCCAACTTGTGCTTAAATTCAAGACCAGCATGAGCAAGTCATCGAAACCCTGACTCAAAATAAAAAAGTAAAAGGAAGGCTGAGGATGTAGCTCAGTGCTTCAATCTGTCTGTATTTCCTTCCTCTTGAGTCAGGAGCTGCATACCATTTGTAAAAATGCAGAGGAGTATGGGACTTTTCCTATACAATTTGACAGTCAATTTGTCTCACCACAGAAGAAGGTGCTATTTCTACAGATGATCTGCTGTGCTTATGCAGAAAGCACTTTTTTTTTGTCTACTGAGGTTTTACAAATATGCTTTGTTTTGACGGAGTAATAATAACCATAGGGTCTAAAATGCAATAGTATTGTTGATACATAGCATCCGTACGGTACTTAAAATATATAGGTTTCATAAGCACTCTAACCACATACAAAAAGCCCTGCATTTAGTACTGCATCTTCCAGAGATTCAGAAAGGTTAAGTGGTTCTAACCAAGGTTATCGATCGGGTTTATCTGTGATGGACTTGGTTCCAAACCTGACTCCAAGTCCTTAGTTCTTTAACCTAGATTCCTCCTGGATTTAAACAGAGCTTTCGATTCCTAAGCATGACCCAGGGCACACCGTAACTTCAGTGACTGGCCCTTCTCTGCCGGATTCAGAGTTGGCTTCCTCAGCTCCAGCACGGCTTTTATTCTCCACCACCCTTCCCCCAGCAACCATTCTCTGAAAGAAGCGGAAAGGGAGAGGCGACCCAAAGCTCCTGGGGGAAGGGATGATGACAACCCAGGCAGCGCAAGGCACTGGCCCCGCCGTGAGCTCCTTCACTCCACGACACGCAGCCCCTTCCCTCCGCCGAGCTGTCCAGCGCTGGGACTCACGACCTAGTCATCCATGCTCCAAATTCTCCCACCATCACTCAAACTATCCCTCCCCCACGACCCTCCGTCCCTGACCAGCAGAGGCCAACCCCCACATCTGCACTCCTCAGTGTCGATTCCCCTTAAACCAGCACTCACTGTCGGTGACTGGGCCCGGCCCTCATGGCTGCTCCGTTGTCGCCCGTCGCCGCCACTGCTGCTCCACGCCCCAGCCTCTCAGTCACAGCCGCCGTCCGGACTGGCCCGGAGCCGCTCTCGCGCCTGCGCAGCCCGGAGCGCCCGGGGCCCTCTCGGGCAGCCTGCGCCTGCGCATCTTGCTCCGGGGGCGTCTTTCTCAGTGCCTGATGGCCGGCTTCTCTGGGTCTCAAGTGGGAACCGCCACCGACTGGCTTTGGGTACTTAAGATCTTAGAGAATGAGGCTGCCTTACTTTCAGGCCTCTAGAATATCTTGCCTGAAGTCTTGGACTGCGACTTATCTAGGAGGTCATACATTTAAGGACTCCTCCAGAATTCTGCATTCTGTCTGCATTTAAAGACTGATGTTTTAGGCATCGAGGAAATTGCAGGTGAATAGTTCCCTACTGTTCATCTCCGACTGTGGAGTCTGATCTTTTTGCAAACTGAAAAAGAAGACCTTTAGCCTTGTATGATAGTAACACAAGCTTGTTAACCCAACAGCACTTGGAAGATTAATACAGACGAATAAGAGCAACCGAACATAGGTCCTCTAGACCTCTACAAGGGCAGCAAGTACTCTTCAACGCTGAACATCTCTCCAGGTCCTATGCAACTATCTTTAATGGGACTTTTCAGTATTTAATAAACTAACAGCCAGACGTGGTAGGGCACTCCATAGATCTTTGCAGAGGCAGGAGGATCTCTATGAGTTTGAGGCTAGCCTGGTCTACGTAGCAAGTTCCAGACAACCAGAGCTACATTAAGAGACTGTTCCAAAAATAGACAGAAACTAGGTGTTGCTTCTGTCTTCTTCTCAGAGAAGTACCTAGGAACCTGGGGATTTTCATCAGATGCTTACAGCAATATCAATATTATGATGATGATGACATATGATGGCTTTGGCTCTGTAAGACAGGATCTCACTATATAGCCCAGGGCTGGCCTTGAACTCCCTGTGTAGTCCATGGTGGCCTCAAATTTGTTATCCTCCTGCTTCAGCCTCCTGAATGACAAGATTACAATCATGTGTTACCATGCCTGGCACATGCTTATATGCTTCTGACTTTTAAGCAGATGGATCTCTGTGAGTTTGAGGACAGCTTGGTCTACAGAGTGAGTTCCAGGACTACACAAAGAGACCATGTCTCATAATATATTGCTGCAAGTTGATATATACTAATTGGTGTCTAATATAGTATACACAGTTTCAAACTTAATGAGTGAGCTGCCTTCTACCTGGTCTTGGATGGAGGGACTCTCTAATTTTATTAGGGTTGCATAAGTATGGGTTACTTGTTGTTTACAGGAGTATGGACAGTTTGCTAGTGGTTGCCCTACTGGACAAAATGTCTCTCATTTTTTCTTTTTCTTTCTTTCTTTTTTTTTTTTTTTTTGGTTTTTCGAGACAGGGTTTCTCTGTGTAGCTTTGCGCCTTTTCCTGGAACTCACTTGGTAGCCCAGGCTGGGGAACTCACAGAGATCCGCCTGGCTCTGCCTCCGGAGTGCTGGGATTAAAGGTGTGCGCCACCACTTCCCAGCCCTCTCTTATTTTTTTTTTTTAAAGTGTCTTCCAGGGGCTGGAAAACTGGCTCAGTAGTTTAGAACATTTGTTGCTCTTGCAGAGGAGCTGGGTTCTATTCCTAGCACCTACATGGTAGTTCACAACCATTCATAACTCCAGTTTCATATGTCCACTTCTGGCCTCCTCAAGCACCAGGCACACATGTGGAGCACATACATACATGCAAGCAAAACACTCATACATGTAAAATTTAAACATCTGAAAGTGTCTTCTAAATAACTATGAGCATTTCTCAACTATGTTCTAGGTGTTGTTCTTTTTAAAATATTTATTTTATATGTATGGATGTTTTGTCTGTGCACCACGTGCATTCATGCCTGATAACCTTGAAGGCCAGAAAATTGTGTCAGATCCCTTTGAACTGGAGTTACAGACAATATGAGCCACCCTACAGGTGCTGGGAATCAAACCTATATTCTCTGCAAGAGCAGCTGTCTTAAGAGTATCTATGGCTGTGATGAAACACCGTGACCAACAGCAAATTGGGCGGGGTGGGGGTTGTTTTGTTGTTGTTGTTTGCTTACATTTCCACAACACAGTCCATCATCAAAGGAAGACAGGGCAGGAACTTGATCAGGAACTTGGAGTTAGGAGCTGATAAAGAGACCATGGAGGAGTGCTGCTTACTCAGCCTGCCACCTTTCTTCCCCCTCCTCCTCTTCTTCCTTTTTTTTTTAGACAGTGTCTTTCTATATAGCCTTAGCTGTCCTGGAACCAGCCTGTTTTCTTTCTTGCTTGCTTTCCTTTTTCCCCTCGAAACAGGGTTTCTCTATGTAACAGCCCTGGCTGTCCTGGAACTCACTCTGTGAACCAGACTGGCCTTGACTCATAGAGATCCACCTGCCTCTGCCTCCCAAGTGCTAAGATTAAAGGTATATGCCATCAGGCAACCGGCCTGCTTTCTTACAGCATCCAGGACCACCAGCCCAGGGGTAGCAACACCCACAATGGGCTGGGACTCCCACATCAATAGCTAATTAAGGAAATATCCTACAGACTTGATTACAGCCTTGTTTTTTTTGTTTTGTTTTGTTTTGTTTCCCCTTTTTGGTTTTCAAGACAAGGTTTCTCTGTGAATCCTGGCTGTCCTGGAACTCACTGTTTGTAGATCAGGCTGGCTTCCAACTCAGAGATCTGTCTGCCTCTGCCTCCCAAGTGCTGGGACTAAAGGAGTGCGCTGCCACCTCCAGGCTTACAGCCCCATTTTATGGAAGCATTTTTTCAATTGAGGTTTCCTCCTCTGGGATGAAGTTAGCTTGTATCAAGTTGACGTAAAACTCACCAGCAGAGCAGTCATTCTTTTTAAGTGCAGAGCCATCTCTCCAGCTCCCTCTTGTTGTTGTTTTTCAAGACAAGATCTCATATAGCCCCAGTCTGGCCTTGAACTCCTGGTCTTCCTACCTCTACCTTCCAACTGCTGGGATTACAGACAAACACCAGCACTCCGAACACAAGGTCATCTTGATATATATATAGGAAAAAAAAAAGATAATAGCTGACAGAATCAGGTAGTGGCCAGTAACCAGTACATCCTGTGAGCTAGCTCCTAGTTTGAAAGACTTGGCACTGTTTGCTCAAGGTGACATGTTTGTAATCTCTGCATTTAGGAAGTGGACAGAAGAGCTGCCTCAAATTGAGACCACCTTAAGAAAAATAGCAAGCACCAGGCTACCCAGGCTGCATAGCAAAACTCTGTCTGGGGGGTGGGGGAGGGGGGGTGGGGAGGGGCTGTATCAATTGCAAAATTATTGCACAGTTGGCACCAAAAGAGAATTGCACAGCCAAGGATGATGGAGAATTAGTATTGACACTACTTCCTGATGAATGGATGACTAAAAAAAAGGCTGGAACTGACCTTGAAGTTTCTGGGAACGATGCCTTGCTTCTCACATCTGTGTGCTACATCATCATGGTCTCCATCTCCTGGATCCTTGCCACATGTGGCTTCCTGGGAAGGCCTACCGGAATCTACATGATGGTAGTACCTCTTCCCATATTTAAACCATTCTGGATCCTGAATTAAAAGTTTTATATGCTAGGGTTGCATATAGACTTGGCTGGTTTCTTTATGTACGCCAGGACAATCTCTAGCTTTTAATCCTCTCACTTTCATTCCCTCGGTGCTGAGAATAAGGCATGCACAACCACACACTGTTTGTTGGGGCTGGTGTTTGAACATAAAGCTTCATGCATGCTAGGCAAACACTCTGCCAACTGAGCTCCATCCTCATTCCCCCTCCCCTTTTTAAAAAAATTTTTTTTTTGAGGCAGGGTTTCTCTGTGTAGCTTTGTGCCTTTTCCTGGATCTCGCTCTGTAGACCAGGCTGGCCTGGAACTCACAAAGATCCACCTGCCTCTGCCTACCGAGTGCTGGGATTAAAGGCGTGCGCCACCACCGCCTGGCCCCCCTCCCCTTTTTTTCAAGATGGGGTAGCCTCGGCTGGTCTAGACCTCACTATGTGGAACAAGCTGACCTTGAATTTGCAGTGATCTTCCTGCCTCTGCTTCCCAAGTGCTAGATTACATCACATTCAGATCTACTTGAATTGCTGTTGTTATTACTGGAGACAGGGTCTCACTATGTAGCGTTGGTTGGCCTGAACTCACTATGTAGACCAGGCTGCTTCTGCATTCCACCTGCTAGGATTAAAGATGTGGGCCACCATGGCCAGCTTGAATTTCTTTCTTTAAAAAAGATTTTATTTGGGGACTGGAGAGAAAGCTCAGCAGTTAAGAGCACTTGCTGCTCTTCCAGATCACCTAGGTTCGGTTCCCAGCACCAACATTTCACTTGATAGGTTTGTAACTCCAGTCTCGGGCTCAGCAACACCTCTAGCCTCTAGCACTGCACGGCTCATGTGGTGCATATGCATGCATGCAGACTAAACACTAATACACATAAAATGTTTTTTTAATTCTTAAAAAAATTCTGAAAGATTTATTTATGTGTTTGTATATGCCCCGCGGGGGGGGCCCCCCCCGTGTGTGTGTGTGTGTGTGTGTGTGTGTGTGTGTGTGTGTGTGTGTGTGTACATGACCACAGAGGCCAGAAGAGGGGGTCAGATCTCCTAAAGCTGGATATACAGGCATCTGTAAGCCCCTGGGCGTAGATGCTAGGAACCAAACTTTAGTAGTCTGCAAGAGCAGCAAGTGCTCTTAGCTACTGAATCGTTTCATCCTCTTGGACTTTTTTCTTTGTTATTATTTTTTGTTGTTGTTTGTTTGTTTGTTTGTTTTTGTTTTCAAGACCAGATTTCTCTGTGTAGCCCTGACTGTCCTGGAACTCACTCTGTAGACTAGGCTGGCCTCAAACTCCAGATGTGCTGGGATTAAAGGTGAGCATCATGACAGCCCAGCTGGCCTTTTTTTTTTTTTTTTTTTTCCAAAACCAGGTCTCACTGTATAGCCAACTGGCCTTGAATTTTTTTTTTAAAGATATTTATTATGTATACAGTGTTCTGCCTGCATGTATGCCTGTAGGCCAGAAGAGGGCACCAGATCTCATTATAGATGGCTGTGAGCCACCATATGGTTTCGGGAAATTGAACTCAGAACCTCTGAAAGAGCAGCCAGTACTCTTAACATCTTAGCCATCTCTCCAGCCCAGGCCTTGAATTTTTAATCCTCTTGCTCTGCTCCTGGGTTTTGAGATTATAGACCTGTGCCAACACAGTCTACCAAACCATATGGAGTTACTTCCAAGCATAGAGAACATAACTCAGACCTAAGTCAATCAGTATCCCTAACATACATCCGAGCCAACCAGTATACAACATTCTCAAGGCTACAGAGGTTTTTAGGATAGACATAGAACTCAGTCAGAGATGAAAAGGCTCAAGAAGTTTACCTGGGGGCTCCTACCTGAATTTCACAAACATCCTGAAATCCCACACATTCAGAATGCTGAGTCAGGAGGATCATTAGTTTAAGGCTTCCTGGGCTACACATTGAATTCCAGGCCCCATCTGATTTACATAGCAAGACCCCATTTCAAGGAAAACAAGCAAACAAACAAACCACTCAGGAAGCCAAGGCAATAGGGTCACAGGTTCAAGACCAGCCTGGGCTATAGAATGAGCACCTGTTTCAAAATAACAACAACAAGAAAAGAGTAGAAAGTATTTATTATGAAGCTAGACATAGTGCCACACAACTAGGGGGAGGGGGAAGACCTGGAGAATCACCAACTCAAGACCAGCTTGGTCTGTCGAGTAAGTTTTCAGGCCAGCTTGGTCTCAAAGCACATACAGAATACCTAATCTTCACTACATACTAGATAGGGCAGTAAATACTATCTACAGACTCAGTCCTCATAGAACTTACAGTCCAGGGTTGGAGAGATGGCTCAGAGGTTAAGAGCACCGCTTGCTCTTCCAAAGGTCCTGAGTTCAATTCCCAGCAACCATATGGTGGCTCACAACCATCTGTAATGAGATCTGGTGCCCTCTTCTGGCCTGCAGGGATATGTGCACTGTATACATAATAAATAATTTAAAATAAAAAAAAGAACTTACAGTCCAGCAGAGGACATGAAATAGTAACATCCAGCATCTGCTCTAACACTTAGGAGTGGTCCTTTCACCTCTGCCCCCTGGGTGTTGGAATTACAAGTATGCACTAGCACTCAGGCTATGTGCCAATTCTCTCAATCATAATAATTCTATGAAGGTACTATCACTATCCTCATCTTATAGAGGAGTAAACTGAAGTTAAGAGAGACTTTTCCTGCTCAGGGTCATACAACAACAACAAAAAAAATGAAGCCCCAGGTAGAGGCAGGAAAATCCAAAATTCAAGGTCATCTTTAGCTATATAGCAAGTTCAAGGCCATTATAAACTATTATAAACTATTTCCTCAACCCTGACCCTATCTCTACATAAATACAATAAACAAACTAAAAATCAAACCTAGGATTTCTGGTTTTATAATCAGGTCAACCAGGATATAAGGGACATACATATCTATTAAAACCTTTTCTGTAGAACAGGCTGGCCACCAACTTGAGATCCACCTGCCTCTGCCTCCCATGTGCCAGCCCTGCCTGAAACCTTTTCTTTTTCTTTTTCTTTCTTTCTTTTTTTTTTTTTTTTTTTTTTTTTAAGATTTATTTATTATATATACAGTGTAATGTCTACGTGTATCCTTGCAGGCCAGAAGAGGGCACCAGATCTCATTACAGATGGTGTGAGCCACCATGTGGTTGCTGGGAATTGAACTCAGGACCTCTGGAAGAACAGCCAGTGTTCTTAATCTCTGAGCCATCTGTCCAGGCCATCTTTTCTTTTCTCTTTCTTTCTTTTTTTAAAGATTTATTTATTTATTATGTATACAGTGTTCTGTCTGCATATATGCCTGCTTGCCAGAGAGGGCATTAGATCTCATTACAGATGGCTATGAGCCACAATGTGGGTGCTGGGAATTGAACTCAGGACCTCTGGAAGAGCAGCCAGTGCTCTTAACCTCTGAGCCATCTCTCCAGCCCCCTGAAACCTTTTCTTAAAAAAAAAGAATCAGCCGGGCGGTGGTGGCGCACGCCTTTAATCCCAGCACTCGGGAGGTAGAGGCAGGCAGATCTCTGTGAGTTCGAGGCCAGCCTGGTCTCCAAAGCAAGTTCCAGGAAAGGTGCAAAGCTACACAAAGAAACCGTGTCTTGAAAAACCAAAAAAAAAAAAAAAAGAATCAATACCTTAAAATATAACTCTGTTGGTAAACCATTTGCCTAGCTTCCATGAAATCCCGAGTTCTGTTCCCAGCACCAAATAAACCAGACATAGTTGTGTAGAACTATATTCCCAGCACTTGGAAGTAGAAGCAAGAGGCTCAGTAGTTCAAAGTCAGCTTTAGCAACATAGTGACTATAAGACCAGTTTGTGGTAATCTGTCTCAAAAACAATAGCTGGGGTTGGTGGAGTATGCCTTTAATGGGTGGGAGGGGTGAGAACTTAGAATGTAGCTTAGTGATAGGGCATTTGGCTAGCATCCAGGAGGTCCTAGGTTCAATTCCATCCAGCACTGTAAATGAACAACAGCAAAAATCCTTGTTGCTCAAATCACACACCTATAATCCCAGAACTCAGAGTGAAAACAGAAGGAGAAGGAATTGAAGCCAGTCTCTATTTGACTACCCATGAAATTAGAAGCCAGCCTGGGCCACAGGATACCATCTCAAATACACAAGCCAGTGTAGTGGCTGAAAGGTCAGTGAGAAGGAAAAACAAGGGAATGAGGGACTTAAAGACTACAGGTCAGCCAGGCGGTGGTGGCAAATGCCTTTAATCCCAGCACTTGGGAGGCAGAGGCAGACGGATCTCTGTGAGTTCTAGGCCAGCCTGGTCTACAGAGTGAGTTCAAAGACAGCCAGGGCTGTTACACAGAGAAACCCTGTCTTGGAAAAAAAATACAGTGCCCAGTGCTGGCCTTTATTGGGGGAAAACAAATAGGCAGATGGGGATCATTGTAAGAGTCAGAGCAGGCCGGGTGGTGGTGTCACACAACAACAAAAAATCAGAGTGGAAGCCTGCTTCCTACTTACAAGCTGAGGTAGTTAGGAGGCAGAAAGGGAGGGGATAGGAAAGAAGTTTCCTTTTATGGCCTCAGATGCCTCAGATGGTCATTGCTGGGTAACCAGTGAGTAAGGTGTTTTGTTTTCTTTTGAGACAAGGTCTCACCCTGTAGCTTTGGCTGACCTAGATTCAGCCATGTAGATCTTGAAACTCATAGAGACCCGCCTGCCTTGTATTAAAGGCACGTAGCACAATGCCTGGCTCAGTGAGTAGGCAGTTATCAATGAATATCTTCCCTCCCTGGCTATTACTTGGTGTCTGTGGGCAGGGCAATCAAGAATCTGGCAGAAAGCTGGGCAGTGGTTGCGCACGCCCTTACTCCCAGCACTCAGGAGGCAGAACCAGGCTGATCTCTGTGAGGTCGAGGCCAGCCTGGGCTACAGAGTGAGATCCAGGAAAGGCTCCAAAGCTACAAAGAGAAACCCTGTCTCAAAAGAGAGAGAGAGAGAGAGAGAGAGAGAGAGAGAGAGAGAGAGAGAGAGAGAAAGAATCTGGAAGAATGTAGTGAAACATGTTAATTTATTTCTAGAAACCAAATTACTGTAGTTACCAGAGTTGTCACAGTTCAACCAAAATGGAGTCGAGGTACAAAAGGTCGATCTGTCCATGGCTAACAGTGGCATATGTCTATAATTCCAAAACTCAGGGGACAGAGACAGGAGGATCTCTGCAAATTTGAGGCTAGCCTGGGCTACATAGTGAGTTCCAGGTCAGTCTGGGCTACAATGCAAGACCTTATCTCAAAAAAGAAAGAAAAAAGTTGAGGAGAGAATAAGGGGGAAAAAAAGGAAATGTTTAGGGATGTAACTCAGTGGGAAAATTTGACATAATATTTGAGAAACCCTGCGTTCAGTCCCCAGCACTGAAAAAAATAGAAGGATGGTTTAGAGTTTAAGAGCATGTATTTCTTTCAAAAGGAACTCAGTTTAGTTCCCAGCACCCACATCAGGCATCTCACAACTGCCTGTAACTCCAGCTGCAAGAGATTGGACACCTCTGGCCTCTGTGGACACCTACAGACATGTGGCACATACATACATACATGATTAAAACTAAAATAAATACAAGCTAGGCATGGTGGCACATGACTTCAATCCTAGCACTCGGGAGGCAGAGGCAGGCGGATCTCTGTTAGTTCCAGGACAACCAAAGCTACATAGGAAAAAAAAAATAAACCAAAAAAATACAAATCTTAAAAAATAACTGATGACTTAGACACTGACTCATTTAACTTAAAAATTTGTCATTCCTGGGATTCTTCTGTAGTCTTATCTGTTAGCACAGAAGTACTTACTATGTGTTCTTGGGCTGACTTTGCATTCTGTAATTTATCTACTTGTGGAGGTGAGGGACAGAGTCTCACTGTGTAGCCCTGGCTGGCCTGGTAATTGATATGTAGCTCTGGCTGTCCTCAAACTTGCAGAAATCTTTGCCTCTGTATCCATATTTCCGGGATAACAGGAATACACCACCACACCCAGCTACTTACTATCTTTTGACTTCAACTTTCCCCTTTCCCCAAATAGCAGCTGTGATATTATTTCACCTACCTGTCCGTGCAAGAAGATTCATGTTTTTCTAATTGCTGGTTGTCCCCCCATATTCAGTAGCATCTTGTTCTCTGGGCATCCATATGCCCAGAGAACACCCAGAATATAATGTTCCTAAAAGGCTGTTTCTTCCATGAACAGAAGAGAAAGCTGGAAGCTGGTTGCATTTGCAAACCATCAGTTAATTTGGCTTTTCTGGTTCTGTCAGTTCTGCATCAGTCAGAGAGTCTCTGGACACCATTCCTTTAACAACAGCCTGGCCAGTTGGTTCTCTCCACCTTCAGAAGCCTGTCCTGCTTTTTTCTCTGTATACTGAGTCACTGCCATCAGCAGATAAAGTGTTTTGTGTGAGCGTGTGTGGTGTTGAGGGCTGTTCAGAGTCTCATTAGGTAGCCCAGGATGGGTTGGAGCTCACTCTCCAGCCTAGGCTGGCCTCACACTCATGGTGACCCTCCTGTCTCAGCCTCCTCAGTACTGAAATTGCAATTACAAGTATAAGCTGCTCAGCTCATTTTTTAAAAGTTTTTTTTTATTTATTATGTATACAGAGGAGGGTGCCAGATCTCATTACAGATGGTTGTGAGCCACCATGTGGTTGCTGGGAATTGAACTCAGGACCTCTGGAAGAGCAGTCAGTGCTCTTAACCTCTGAGCTATCTCTCTAGCCTTTTTTTTTTTTTTTTTAAGATAGGGTCTTAGCCGGGCATTGGTGGCGCACACCTTTAATCCCAGCACTTGGGAGGCAGAGGCAGGCAGATCTCTGTGAGTTTGAGGCCAGCCTGGTCTACAAAGTGAGTTCCAGGAAAGGCCCAAAGGTACACAGAGAAACCCTGTCTCGAAAAACCATAAAAAAAAAATAGGGTCTTGCTGGGCAGTGGTGGCACATGCCTTTAATCCTAGCACTTGGGAGGGAGAGGCAGGCAGATTTCTATGAGTTTGAGGCCAGCTTGGTCTACAGGGAAAGTTCTAGGACAGCCAAGGCAGTTAAACAGAGAAACCCTGTCTTTAAAAAAACAAGCAAGGACAACAACATAGATAGATAGATAGATAGATAGATAGATAGATAGATAGATAGATAGATAGACAGATAGATGATAGAATCCCAGGCTGGCCTTGAACTTGCTTTGTAGCTGAACACGATGATGAAATTCTGATTCTCCTGAGTGCTGGGATTAGAGATATGTTCCAGCACACCCTGTGTTATGTGGCGCTGGAATCTAACCAAGGGTTTTGTGCTTTATAGACAAATACTCTACCAACTGAGCCACATCCCCAGGCCATTGGTTTGTGGGTTTTCAGGGAGGGGGCTGTTTTTCCCTCCTTTTTTTGCATAGGGTTCCACTCACTATGTAGTCCAGGATTCCCTTGAACTCATAGAAATCCTGCTGTCTTAGACTCCCAAGCACAGGAATTAGAAATGTGAACCAGCCACCACACCTAGCCCCACCCCAGCTCCAACTGCATCTCCCTTATTTCTCTTACATACATTTCATTCAGGCTTTCACCAAAGCACAGCACTGATGTACCGGAACTTCCTGTCAGACCACACACATACACACAGATGAAGGACTCAGGACCTCTATGTACATGGGACTCTCACAGTAGGAATTTTTGTCCATTTCATTAGCTGATGCATCCCCAGCACCCTGCAGTGCTTCTATGTAGTAGATGCTTCATAAATCCTCATCTTTCCAGTCCCTGAAAGATGTATCTTACAGTTTCAAGAGTTTGACTGGGTTGGGGATTTAGCTCAGTGGTAGAGCGCTTGCCTGGGTTCGATCCTCAGCTCAAAAAAAGAGTTTGGCTGACTAATCACTAGCACAGGTGGGAAAGGGTGGAGGCAGGGAAGTCTGACTAAGAGGCTTGAAAGGACAAGGGTAGCTCCAGGGCACAAAACCCACGGATGGTCAAGTTCCGTTCCTCTGAATCATCCTGGGAGCTCCTAGGGGGCTAAGCAGCTTCACCATTTCTCTCCTCTCCTCTCTCCCTCCTTCCGAGGCCCTCCTGCATGCTAGGCAAAGACTCTACCAACTGGGCTACATCCCTGATCCCTACCTTAACACCTCTCCCTCTCGCTCCCTCTCTCTCTCTGTGTTATGAAATGTGAGGACAACTTTCAGGAGCCAATCCTCTTCACCTCGATGGTAGGCTCTAGGGTTGGAATTCAAATCAAGCCTGTGCAGCAAGCATTTGCACCAACCAGCTGATCCCTCTCCCCCGCCGTTTGTTTTATTTTACTTTGCTTTATTTCTTTAGAGACAGAGTCTCACTGTGTAGCCCTGGCTGGCCTATAACTTACTAGGTAGTGCTGGCTTGCCTGGGATTTGATATTAGACCAAGCTGACTGCCAGCTCACACAGATCATGCTGCCTCTGCCTCCTAAATCCTGGGATTAACGATCTAACATGCCAGGTTCCCCCACTCCCACCTTGAACATCCCTATCCTCCTGCCTCCACCTCCCAAATACTGAGGTTACAGTAATGCTCCACCACATCCAGCAACCTGCTTTGCTTTTGTTTCTGTTATTGTTCATTTTCCTCCAGAAAGACTAGGTAGGAGCTGATATTTAAGGAGGTAAATGCAGTCTACTGCTCAAAAGAAATGGCTTCCACAGCACCACTCCTTAACAGAGGGCTAGCATAACACAAAGGTGCAGATTTCGAAAAGCATCCTGTGCTGGCTAGTTTTATGTCAACTTGACACAAGCTGGAGTCATCTCAGAGGAGGAAAACTCAACTAAGAAGTTGCCTCCGTAAGACTGGGCTGTAGGCAAGCCTGTACAGCATTTTCCTTAGTTAGTGATTGATGTGGGAGGATCCAGGCTATTACAAGTGGTGCCACATCTGGGCTGGTGTTCCTAGATGCTATAAGAAAACAGGCTGAAACGGCGGTGGTGGCGCACGCCTTTAATCCCAGCACTCGGGAGGCAGAGCCAGGCGGATCTCTGTGAGTTCGAGGCCAGCCTGGGCTACCAAGTGAGTTCCAGGAAAGGCGCAAAGCTACACAGAGAAACCCTGTCTCAAAAAACCAAAAAAAAAAAAAAAAAAAGAAAGAAAAAAAGAAAACAGGCTGAAGGCATCTCCATGACGGGTAAGGTGACCTGCTGACATCCCACGCAACCTAAGTCAGAGGCTCATTTTTCAGTAAAAGGGGGACCTGCAGGACCCTGGCCCCCATTTTGGGTAACTGTTGCCTTGCTTGCTAACCTTGATCTTGATATCCTCCCTATGCTAATTCCCTGCCAGGTTCCACCCTCCTGAATGCTTAAAGGAAGTTCCTTGTCTGTGTATCCTACATAATGGGTGTTGTTAACAGTTTAGATGCAAGAGTGTAAAACATCTGTAGCGAACTTCTGCCCTCTAGGGTTCTCTCATTGTGCTGTAAGCCTGTATTTAAGACCTCCTCCCTCCTTCAATAAACAGCATTTGGCATAAAAAAAAGAAAAAAAGAAAAGAAAACAGGCTGAGCCAGGTGATGGTGGAGCAAGCTTTTAATCCCAGCATTCAGGAGGCAGAGACCAATTTCTGAGTTCAGGGCCAACCTGGTCTACAGAATGAGTTCCAGGACAGCCAGGGCTACACAGAGAAATCCTATCTCAAAAACGCCGAAAAAGAAAAAAGAAGGAACGAAAGCACGTTCAGCAAGCCATGAGGAGTAAGTCAGTAAGCAGCACTCCTCCATGGCCTCTGCATCAGCTCCTGCCTCCAGGTTCCTGCCTGGTTTGAGTTCCTTCCTTGGCTTCCCTCAGTGAATTGTAATTCAAGATACCTAAGCCAAATAAACTCTTTTCCCCAAGTAGCTTTTGGTTTTGGAGTTTCATCATAGCTACAGTAACCCTAACTAAGTCTGCCACACTCAGCTAAAACACAGCTAAAGAGGAAATAAAAAAGGATCCAGCACTTAAAAAAATAAAAAATAAAAATCTTGGGCTGCAGAGTTGGCTCAGTGGCTAAGGTTCGATTCCCAGCAACCACACAGAGGCTTATCGCCTCCTTGGGCACCAAGCACACATATGGTGCACAGATGCAGATGCATGAAATAAAAACAAAAAACTTTGCTGTGAAATGCGGCCTAGGGCCCTTTCCCCATGTCCACTCTTAGCATCACGAGAGTTTCTCCTCTTGCGGGCTAGAAGGACGGTTTCGGCGGCTTGGCTTCCGGAGGAATGTAGTCAATCAGAAGACAGGACTAAAAAGCTCCTTTCCAAAACTCTGGCAGGAGACATGATGGTATGAGAGTCCAAGGCGACATCACATTTTTGCCTTTCCTTAGCCTCTGCGGAGAGTCTCAACCTACCCCTCCCTGGATCTCCCTTGCGTCCCAGTTCTGTTGGGCGGATCTAGTTTTCTTCTTCCGGTCGGTCTGTGAGCCTGACGGCCCAATCGGGGTGCACTTGTGGTCGGTACCAGAGTGCTTTGCGGCAAGATGGCTGCGCCCAGACGGTACTGCGCTGGCCTGGTTCGGTCTTTGCTGGGGGCCCGGCCGCTGGGCCCGCATGCTGGGAGGGAGTGGGCGACCCCGCCCGGCTCGCTTCTAGGTAACCAGGCGAGGTGCGTGTCCTGTGTCGTGGGCGCCGCTTTCTCTGGTCCCCTCCTGGCCTCGGCCTCTAGTCGTTACGGTCAGGGCTCCGCCTTGGACCGCATCCTTGGATTCCCTCAGCCTGACAGTCCGTTAGCTCCCAGCGTCCCCGCCGTGTCGGTGCACAGAGGTAAAGGGCTCAGTTATGTTGGTTGCGGGTGTTCTGTTTTGTGACAGGTCTCCCCGGGTAACCCAGTCTGGCTTGGAACTCGGATCTTCCAGCTCCAGCCGCTAGAGTGTTGGGATTACAGGTGTTAGCCATGACCAGCCTCTGGTGGTTTCAGCAGTGGTAGGCGTGTAGCCTGGTTTAAATCCCTCTGTCTCTGGAGATAATCAGTTTAGCCTCTCTCATTTAATAGAAAATAAATCTGAGTTCAAAGAGCGACGGCTATTAAAGAGTTTGAGAATGAGGGCCAGGGAAATAACTTAGCAAATAAAGGCTCTTGTTGCTTGACAAGCTGAGCAATCCTTGGGACCCGTATGGTGGAAAGAGAGAACCAACTCCAGAAAGTACTGTGACTTCCATAAGCCCACGCCAACACAAATAAATAAATACTACAACAACAACAAGAGTTTAAGAATGTGAAGACACTTGTGTTGGTCACAGTCAGTAATGGTCACGAAAGATCATTAGGCAAGACCAAGTTTTCTCCCTATGTCCCCACATGGCAAGCAGAGTGTAGACTCAATAAATGAATGTTGAGCCCCATCTACTTGTTAAGACACTAAATTGAGCTGAGCCAGGTGTAGTCATGGTGTATGCTTGTAATCCCCACAATGGGGAGGTAGAGGCAGGAGGATCTCCAGTTCCAGAAATTTCTTCAGCTGACTGTGGCACCCTACTAATGCTGCTATGAAGGTTGTGCAGAGTTTCTCAGTCTCTTCTTATGATACCGTATTGCAGTTTTAACAGTGTCTAGTCTCTTACCAGACTCCAGTCAATGCTACTTGAGAAATAAAGTGGTATTTTTCTTGGAAGGGGACATTGAGACAGAATTTCACTCTAGCCCATGATAACCTGGAGCTCACTATCCCCAGACTCCTGCATTCTGGGATTGCAAGTGTGAGCCGCCACATCCATTTTATTTATTTATTTATTTATTTATTTATTTATTTATTTATTTATTTATTTATTATTTTTTTGGTTTTTCGAGACAGGGTTTCTCTGTGTAGCTTTGCACCTTTCCTGGATCTCGCTCTGTAGACCAGGCTGGCCTCGAACTCACAGAGATCCTCCTGCCTCTGCCTCCCGAGTGCTGGGATAAAAGGCGTGTGCCACCACTGCCCAGCTTGTGTTATTTTTTGAGAGACAGGATTTCTCTGTGTAACAGCTCTGGCTGTCCTGGAACTTGCTTTGTAAACCAGGTTGTCCCCGAACTCACACAGATCAACTCTCAAGTGCTGGAATTACAGGTGTGCACCACCACTGCTCAGCTTTATTTCAGTTTTTCAAGACAGGGTTTCTCTGTGTAGCCTGGTTGTCCTGGAACTCACTATCTACAGAGTGACCTCAAACTCACAGAGATCTGCCTCCCAAGTGCTGGGATTGAGAGTGTGTGCCACCACCACTGCCCAGCCATATCCATTTTATAAAGTGCTGCTTCTCCATTGTAATTTAGTGAGGTTGTTTTGTTTTTTGAGACAGGGTCTAGTTATATAGCCCAGGCTGTCCTGGGGCTCAAAAGTAATCCACTCTTGTTTAAGCCTCTCAAGGGTTGTGATTACAAGTGTGTGTGTATCACAATGCCCAACCTATGTTGAACAATTTTTTTTTATTTATAGATAATGTTAATGTGATTCCACATCACATATGAGAAAACCAGGGGGCTTAGAGAGGTTAGATAACCTGAGAAATCAAATAAAATTAAATGCCAAACTAATCTCAAAGTTAGGAATGGGTGGCTTCAGCCTGGTGTTCTAATCTTTTATCTTGGTTTCCTCCTTGAGTATCAGAGCTGAGTATCTAATGGAGTCTAGATTCCAATATATCATTCCCGTTCCCATCCTGACATAGATGAGCAGAACCTGCTGTTGGTCCACACTCCTGACATGCCTGAGAATCCCCGGGTCCTCCGAGTGGCCCTCCTGGGAGCCCCAAATGCAGGGAAGTCAACACTCTCCAATCAGCTGCTGGGTCGTAAAGTATGGCACACTTTTGTCATCCCCACCCCTACACCTCCCTTTTTACACATTTCACTATTTTATGTGCATGGGTGTTTTGCCTTCATATATATTTGTGTACTCCTTGTCTGTCCTCTGACCACAGAGGCCAGAAAGGGGTGTTGGAGCCTCTGAAACTGGAGTTACAGACAGTTGTGAGCTGCCATGTGGGTGCTGAGAATTGAACTCAGGTCCTCTAGAAGAGCAGTCAGTTCTGTTAACCACTGAACCTTCTCTCCAGTCTCCCTACACCCTTCTTTATCTTTTTGTTTCATTTTTCATTCACTGCTTGCTTTGCCTGGGTGGATGGCCTGGGAGGGATCTAGAAACTCACTGGGACTTCTTTCTTCCTGGAAGGTGTTTCCCGTCTCCAAGAAGGTGCACACCACTCGATGCCAAGCTCTAGGGATCATCACAGAGAAGGAGGCCCAGGTGGTAGGTACCTGCAGAAGTTCTGCAGACAGTATAGAGTAAAGCTAAGCCATTCTCTTACCTTAGCCTTTTAAAAAATGATGGTTCAGCCGGGTGCAGTGGTGGTGTAATCACGGCGCTCCCAAGGCAGAAGCAGAGTCAGGTGGATCTCTGAGTTCAAGGCCAGCCTGGTCTACAAAGTGAGTTCCAGGATAGCCAGTTCTACACAAAGCAATCCTGTCTCAAAAAAAAAAAAAAAAAAAGAATGTATAGAGGACCCCCCCCCCCCCTTTTTGTTCTTGTTGTTGTTGTTTTCAAGACAAGGTTTCTCTGTGTAGCTCTGGCTGTCTTGGAGCTCACTCTGTAGACCAGACTAGCCTCGAACTCACAGAGATCCGCCTATCTGCCTGCTGAGTGCTGGGACTAAAGGCATGCGCCACTACTGCCCGGCTAGGACTTCCCTTAAGGCTCCATATAGTTCTCCTTCTCCCTCCCCTCTTTTGCGACTATTCTGAAGTTATTTATATGTGTGTGGGTGCTCATGTGCCATGGTGCTTGTATGGAGGTCAGAGGACAACTTTTAGGAGGCACTTTCCTTTTTCTATCCTGTAAGTCCTTGGCACCAAAATTGGGTTGTCAGACTTGGCAGCCTGTGCCTTTACCCACTGAACCATCCCATCCTTTGTGTTTGTAACACTCCCATGTAACCCAGGTTGCTCCTCTATATAGCCAAAGATTACCTTGAATTTATGATCTTCCTGCCTACTCCATCTCTCAAGTGCTGGGATACAAGAGATACCACCATGCCCAGCTCTGAATCTTTTTTTTTCCCTTTCGGAGACAAGATCTTACCATATAGCCCTAACTGGCACTGAACCCAATTTGTAGGCTAATCTGCCCTTAAACTTGAAATGATCTTCTTGCCTCTGCCTCCTAAGTGCTGGGATTATAGGAGTGTGACACCTCACCTGACTAAATAAAGCATAATTCAACATTGAACTCTGGTTTTGTGATTTTATTTTGTGCAGTGCTGGAAATCTAACCCAGGGCTTTCTGGGTCCTACCCAAGCATTCTGCAACGAGCCTCATCTCCAGCATTCATCCTTGATTTATCCATGGTCACCTGCTTTCTTTGGGGTCCCATGTAACATTAAGACAATGCCAAAGTGTGAAAAATCTAAAGTCAGCAACAGCTTGCCCATGAAGGAAAGGCAGGATGCTAATATCAAAGATGGCCTTTCTCTAGTAGTGCACACCTTTAATCTCAGCACTTAGGAGGCAGAGGCAGGTGGCTCTCTATGAGTTGAAGGCCAGCCTGTTTCACATAGTGAGTTCCAGGACAGCCAGGACTACACAGTGAGACCCTGGCAAAATAAATAAATAAAAAGCCTCTTGTCACTCTGCAGAGTCAATCTTAGAATACTTACAATATGTATAAAGCCCTGGGTTGAATCCTAGAACCTAAAGTGGGGTGTGTGTGGCCTTTTTCCCCACTAATCCATTAAAAAAATCTTTTCCTTTTGGGGGCTGTGGTTATCTCTTCTGATTCTAGATTCTGCTTGACACACCTGGCATCATCAGTCCTGTTAAACAAAAGAGGTATTAGCTGCGGGAACAGATGTGTGTGTGTGTGTGTGTGTGTGTGTGTTTAGGGGGGTGGTGATAAGAAAGAGGAGGGGCTATTCCTTCATAGGAGCTGGGGGTTTTCCCAATTACACCCCATTCCTCATCAGAGCTGATCAGTCATATGACCCTTCCTGACTAATACATTCGTCCTTCAGGCACCATCTGGAGCCGTCTTTGTTGGAAGACCCATGGAAGAGCATGGAATCTGCTGATCTTGGTTAGACTCAAACTAAAAAACTGAAGCCCTGTGTACAGAGCCTTTCATTCCTGGGAGTTTGGGAGCTGGGGTCTGGCCAGAAGCCATAGCCTGGGACTTGTTGTGGATCAGGAAGAAGGTCATGGTCTGTTTTTTTGTCTGCCCTGCCGCTTCTAGCTGTGGTTCTTGTGGACGTGTCAGACAAGTGGACCAGGAGCCAGCTAAGTCCCCAGGTGCTGCAGTGTCTGACCCACTTCTCCCAGGTCCCTAGCATCCTCGTCTTAAACAAGGTAAGTGCTGCCCACCTGAGGAAGAGTCTTCCCTCCCAGGTCCCATCTCTCTCACCATGTCCTTTGCTCATCCCCCATCTGCAGGTAGATTGCTTGAAGCAGAAGTCAGTTCTCCTGGAGCTGACAGCAGCCCTCACTGAAGGTGTGGTCAATGGCAAGAAACTCAATATCAAGCAGGCCTTGCACTCAGGCCTTGGCACCCAGGGCCCCAGCCCTGCAGCTAAGGACCCAAACACGCACTCAGTGAGGAGCTCTCAGAGAACTGGCTGGTCCTACTTCCAGGAGATCTTCATGTTATCAGCACTAAACAACAAGGATGTGAACACATTAAAGGTCAGTTAGCCTTGCCCATAGCCCATCGTTCCTGCCATGTTAAAATAGGCCTCATCCAGACCAGGCTGACTATAAGACTACAATCCTGTCTTTTAAAAGACAAAACAAATATCTGGCTGTGGTCATTTATACTTGTAATCCCAACACTTGGGAGGCCAAGGCAGGAGGATCAGGAAATCAAGGTCATTTTCAACTACACAGTGAATTCAAGAGGAGCTCAGTTACAATGAGACCCTGTCTCAGGAAACCAAAAACAGCCAGCTGTGGTGATACACAACTGTTATCCCAGTACTCAGGAGGCAGAAGCAGAATGATATTTAGTTTGAGGCCAACCTGGTCTCCATTGTGAATTGTAGGCCAACCAGGCTACATAAGGAGACCAAAAATAAACAGGAATGTATCTCAGTTGATAGAATGGTAGCCTAATGTGTAAGAGGTGCTGGATTCAATCTGTAGTACCACATAAACTCAACATGGTGGTACACACCTCAAATTCTAGCATTTAGGAAGTAGAGACAAGAAGATTGGAAGTTTAAGACCAGCTTGAGCAAATTAGGGTGTACACGGCCAGCTTGATCTGCATGAGATCCTGTATTTAAAAAAAAAAAAAGGCATTAAATTCTGTATGGTAGCTCACTTGTATAGTCTCAGGGCTTGTCAGGGTAAAGTAGGATCAGGAGTTCGCCAGCCTTTGCTACTATATACAATTTTAAGGTCAGCTCGGGGGTACATGAGGCCCTGTCATAAACAAAAAGCCCCTGTTTTCTCCTAGAATTGTGCATAAATAAGGGAGTACTGATGGGGTTAAGAGCCCACTCTTCCTTTGTACCCACAGCAATACCTTCTGGCACAGACCAAGCCAGGACCCTGGGAGTTCCACAGTGGAGTCCTCACCAGCCAGACACCTGAAGAGATCTGTGCCAATAAAATCCGAGAGAAGCTCCTAGAGTACCTGCCTGAGGAGGTGCCCTACAGTGTACAGCAGGTGTGGGCAGTGAAAGGACCCGGGGCCTATGTACCAGGCACACACCTGGATCGGTTGGGTACCACGACATAGACATGAGCGTGCCTGACTGGTCATGATGTCTCCTTATACAGAAGACAGTGATATGGGAGGAAGGACCAAGTGGGGAGCTAGTGATCCAACAGAACCTTCTGGTGCCCAAAGAATCTCACATGGTAAGTGAGGGCAGGCTCAGAGAGGGGCAGCAGCAGTATTAACTAGGGGTTCCTTCTCCCATCTGTGAGGCCAGAGCAGAACCATGTGCCTCTTTTCACCACTGCAGCGGATCCTGATTGGTCAGAAGGGCCTCTTGATCGCCCAGATTGCACAGGAGGTGGGCCAAGACCTCATGGACATCTTCCTCTGTGAAGTTCACATCCGCCTCTCTGTGAAACTGCTCAGATGACCGTCCTCTGCTGCTACTGCCAGGGGATTCCTGTTCAAACTGCTGGCAGAGTGACTGAGTACAACTACCTCTGTCACAGGGGGCCTGAGGGCTGCTGAGGGCCGTGGACACCGGCTGGCTGTGAGCCAGCTGCCCTTGTTGTGTGTGCATGGTACCTGCCCAACCATGGTCTCCACTGGAGGAGAGAAGCTGCCTTAGCTCAGTTCTCAGTTCCTCGGCCTAAGGTCTCGGCTGTGTAGGTCTTAGAAGTCCGTCCCCATGGTGGGAATAGGGCCATCCCGCCCCTGCTAGCATTGGACCCAGACTCTTGCCCCGAGTTTCCAGTTGTTGATAGGAAGAAAAGTTTTCTCTTCATCCCCAAGTTCCTCACCTTGAAGTTACATATGGACCTATGTTTCTTTTTCTTTTCTTTTCTTTTTTTTTTCTTTTGGTTTTTTGAGACAGGGTTTCTCTGTGTAACTTTGCGCCTTTCCTGGAACTCACTTGGTAGCCCAGGCTGGCCTCAAACTCACAGAGATCCGCCTGCCTCTGCGTCCCAAGTGCTGGGATTAAAGGTGTGCGCCACCACCGCCCGGCTTTTTTTTTTTTTTTTTTTTTTTTGAGACAAGGTTCTCACCACACAACTCTGGCTGGCTATTACTACATAGACCAGGCTAGCTTTGAACTCACAGAGGTCCACCTGCCTCTGCCTCCTGAGTGCTGGGATTAAAGACAGGCGCCACCACCACCTGGCTCAACCTGTGTATCTTAAATGATCACCTGTTCACTCAAGTTCTTGATCCCTCCCACGCCATCCTGCTACCCAACCGTGGATGCTAATAAAGTTAAATGACAAGTGTTCTTATTCTTATCTTTATTTCTTTGGAATAGGGAAGAGAAAATGTACCCATTCCCCTGCCCCCATTCTCTTGTCAGCCTGGGATCTCTCTTTCTTCCAGGAGTCTGCACCAGGGTCACGAGCTCTTCTTGGCACAGTTTCTGGGAGCAGCAAGAGAACCGTTACCATTACTAAACTCAGTAATGGTAACGGTTTCCTCGCCATCCCCAAGTGCCACGGCAATCAGGAGGCTTGATAGGCTGAGCAGTGAGCCCCGTGGGCTTCAACATTCTCCTGCCCTCCCAGGCAGGCTCTAGAGCTGGGGGTGCCCAGACTAGTACATCATCTATACTGTAGTGTCTCATCACAAACTTACAGTATATGATGATATCCCAGCCAAGGCCCTGGAGGAGAGAGCTGTGGAATGGAGAGCCAGGGCATTGGGGCAGGATCAGTTGAAGCTGGCCACACACACACACACACACACACACACACACACACACACACACACCCCGCCTTGTTCTTCTCTCCCTCCCAGAGCACCGGCTCCTTGATTCTGTAGTCAGGGGTAACCCAGGTGGCTTAGAGGAAGAAGCTAAGGTCTATTCAGATCTCTCAGGGATGCAGAGCCAGAAACAAACAGTGAGGCAGAAGGTTCCCTCTGGGCAGACCTGTGAGCAGATTGGCAGCCATTCCAAGGAGCGCTTACCTGGGGCTGAAGCTTCAGTCTGGGGAAGCCTCTGGACAGGGAGAGCCTGCCCTGCCCCTTCCTGCTCAAGTAGCTGGGCTTTTAACCCTCTGGCTCCTCCCCTGGGTGGGGTACTTTTCCCGGGTTCTAGAAGTCCCTACTTCTTAACCCTTCCCCTGCTGGTTTCGTGAAACAAGTCACTGGCTCCTTTCCCTTTTTTGTTTAACGTGTTGGTTTCTTTGTTATCTGCTTATTGTTTGTGCTGGGGCTGAAACTTCGGGCCTAATACATGCTAGCTAAGAACCCTATCCCTGGAACCACACCTCCATCATGCTTCCATTCTTCTATTTATTTCTGTTTATTTGTTTTTCCAGACAGGGTTTCTCTATGTAACAGCTCTGGCTGTCTTGGAACTCACTTTGTAGATCAGGCTGGCCTCGAACTACTCACAGGGATCCACCTGCCTCTGCCTCCTGAGTGCTGGGACTACAGGTGTGCACCACCACTGCCTGGCTGCCTCTGTTCTTTTAAATGGGTGACTTTCACCCCCACCCCATGAAGCCAATTACCTACCCACTTCTAGGAGGTAGAAAAACCCTCACCCCATCCATCCTTCTGGGCTTAGTTGTCTGTTGGAGGCCTGCTGAAAGGCCTGTTTTATTCTGGGTGATGGTTGGGAATGTTCGTTGAGTCTGTGTAGGTCAGGGAGGATCCTGGCAGCTGGCTCTATATAGAATCTATCTGGGAGCAAGCTCAGTGGACATCTCAGCCTCTATTTCCATTCTAGAATTTGTATTTTTGCTGAGCCCAAGAAACTAGAATTAGATGGGCAGAGTCAAAGCTTGTTCTCAAAGCTTGTTCACCACTGTTCTGGCAAGGTCCCTTGGGTGAAGGTTACTCTGCTGGGAGACTGAAGAGCACCTGAGGTCCCAGCTCTTGTGAGAGCCAGTGTAAGGGCCTGGGGCTCAGTTCTTCAGTTAAAATGAGAGCCTGGCACTATTTGGGTCTTTCCCTGTGGGGAAGGGGAGATTTCTGCTATTTAGACCCTCATTCTGGGGCATGTTCCGTCCCCTTTTCTTATCCTAGACAGTCTGGTCTGTTTCCTCCTTTGCAGGTGCAAGCTGCATTAGGATGGGGTGGGGGTGGGGTGGGAGGAAAGACCTAACCTTTTGGTTTTTCAGAGGTGTTCTGTTTCCTGCCGAGGAACAGGCGTGTGGTCTACCTCCGCTATGCATGATCTTCCCTGGTCTAGTCAGCACTGTTTTCTCTGCAGGTCTGTAAGTGTTGTTACCTTCTCTGTCTAGTCTTTTGTTGTTGTTGGTTTGGGTTTTGGTTTTTGAGACAGGGTCTCTCCTTGTAGCCCTGGCTGTCCTGGAACTCACTCTGTCCACCAGGCTGGCCTTGAACTCACAGAGATCTGCCTACCTCTGCCTCCTGAGTGCTGGAATTAAAGGCATGCAATACCATACCTGGCTCCTGGTTTTTTTTTGTTGTTGTTGTTCTGGGGGGTTGTTTGTTTTTGAGATAAGGTTTCTCTGTGTAACAGCCCTGGCTGCCCTGGAACTCACTCTGTAGTCCAGGCTGGCCTTGAACTCACAGAGATTCGCCTGTCTCTGCCTCCTGAGTGCTGGGATTAAAGGCGTGCGCCGCTTCACCCATCTCCTGTTTGTTTTGAGGCAGGGTCTCCTATGTTGTCCTGACTGGCCTGGAACTCAGAGATCTGCCAGCTTTGCTTCCTGAGTGGGTTAGAGGCGTGCTCTATCGTGCCTTGCCCTTATTATTATTATTGAAATAGAGTCTCATGTGGCCTTAAATTCCATTTGTAACTGAGGATGACATTGAACTTCTGAGCCTCCTGTCTCTAATTACTGAGTGCAAGGGCTGCAGGCATTCATCACTGTGCCAGGTTTATTCAGTGCTGAGAAATGGGCCCAGAACCTTACGTATGCAAGCACTGTAACAACTGAACTACATCACCAATCCTCTACCCCTCTTTTTACTGCCTATTTTAAGTTGCCCAGACTGTCATTTAAGCTCACTGTGTTGTTTAGGCAGGCCTTCATTTTTCAATCCTCCTGCCTCAGCCTCCCAAGTCATTGGAATTATAGGCCTTTGCTTCAGGCTCACTTTGATAAAGTACTTTAACAGCACAGATGCTAGCCACAGGAGTTCGAGAAAGTTAGTACCCAAGTCTGCTCTGCTCCTTCCCAGAGAAGATCACAGGGAATGAATCTGAAATTCTCTGTCTCTTCTCCCTCCTTCCCTCCCTTCCTCCCTTCCCTCCTTTTCTTTATTCCTTTCTGTGCGTCCGAGTCTGTCCTAGAATTCCCTATGTAACTTGATCCCGCTTTCGCTTGCTGAATTATAGGTAGGCATATCCATCTCCATCCCTGGCTCCCATGGAATATTCTTGAAAACACTTAGGAACCATCGAGCTTGCCCAGCTTTAGCAGTGACCGTCACAGCTCACTGCATCCGGCTCCGTAACTTAGGACCAAATTCAGCCTCCATTTCCTCAAATCTAAAACGGGAGCTCCTGATGCCCACGTCTGTGTGACTGTGGACCAGCACCCTGGATGCTGCGGCCGGCTTCCCTCCTCCTTTGGCTCACTGGCTGTGTGGCTGGTGGTCAGCTGCTCTTCTATCACGAGGTGAGAATCAAGTGAGAAATACATAGGTGAGAAGATGTCACCACTGACGCTCTAGCCATGTCAGCTCCTGCCTCCCTGTCACCCTCTTTCCTCCCTTGTAACCCTCCGAAGGCCAGCTCTCCTCCAGGACCCACAGACAGCCAAGCTTTACAGCTTGAAGGCTTCCTACATCAGGGCTAAGCTTCATGCTGCCCACCACAGTGCTGAGACCCAGGGTGAATTGGAGAGCAGTGAGGAGTCCTGGAAGTAGAGGACAGAGATATCTCTGCCAGCCAGAGATTCTGTGGCCATGGCCTGTAAGTATGGGTGGGGGCTTCTGTGATCAGGGTGTGGAACTAGAACCGAGTCTGGGCCTAGGTGAGATAGCCTGGGCTCCCTGATAAGCCGGCCGTACTATCAGAGTAGGGGCCTAGCACCTGCTTATCATGCCTGCAGGGGCCAGAGCGGGAACCGAGTCTACTTTCCCCACCCAAGTCTGTCTTCCCTGATGCCTGCTTTTCCATTTCTCTGCCTCCCCAGCTCCCCACAGGGAACTGGAATGGAATCCCTCTCCCTTTCTGGAAGTCACATAATAACCAGCAAGCATGGGGGCGGGGAAACACCATGGGAGTCCTTGGGCCTGTCCTCATTCTGCCAGCCTTTGCTTCATGTCCTGGAGCTTCTTCCTGAGGCTGCCCTGAGCCAGCCCAGGCCTCTCCTGACAGCTAGCTCTGACCTCTGCCACTGCAGCCTTAAACTCTACACTCTTATTTAGATTTGTTCAGAAGCCTTTAGACTAAGCTGGGCATGGTGCTGCAGGGCTGTTTCTCCAGCACTTGAGAGGTGGAGGCAGGAGGATCAGAAGCTCAAGCTTATCCTCGGCTACATAGCCAGTTTGAAACCAGAGTAGGCTAAAAACAAGTCAAAGCTGAGCCTGGTAGCCTATGCCTGTGTTCCCAGCACTAGGAATGCTGAATCGGGTAGATTGCCACAAGTTCAAGGTCAGAGTGGGATACATAGCTATTTCTAGACCAACCATGGCTGTATAACAAGACCCTGTCCAAAAAACAGCATAACTGCAGTCCTTGGATTATGGTCTGGGGTATAGACGAGTGATAGAGAATAGTAACATGTACAAGGCCTTCAGAACTATCTGTTGCACCCAAAATAAACAAATCGGTTAGGCATGGTGGATCATGCCTGTTACCCTAGCACTTGCGAGGTGGAGGCAGGAGGATCAGGAATTCCAGGCCAGCCTAGGCTACAGGAGATGGTCTCAAAACAAAACAACAAAAATCCAAAAAACAAAGTAAATAGAGTGAGTAAAATTAAGAACTGTCAAATCTGGGGTGGAAAGTCTTAGCAGTTAAGAGTGTAAGCTGCACAGCTGGGCAGTCGTGGTGCACTCTTTTTTTTTTTTTTTTTTTAAAGAAAGAAAGGCAGAGAGAGAGAGAGAGAGAGAAGACTTGGCAAAGTGCTCTCTCTTTTTTTTTTTTTTTTTTTTAAAGATTTATTTATTACGTATACAGCATGTATGCCTGCAGGCCAGAAGAGGGTACCAGATCTTGTTACAGATGCTTGTGAGCCACCATGTGGTTGCTGGGAATCGAACTCAGGACCTCTGGAAGAACAGTCAGTGCTCTTAACCTCTGAGCCATCTCTCCAGCCCCATGGCGCACTCTTTTAATCCCAGCACTCAGGAGGCAGAAGCAGGAGGATCTCTGTGAGTTGGAGGCCAGCCTGGTCTACAAAGCAAGATCTGGGACAGCCAGGACTGTTACACAGAAAAACCCTGTCTCAAAAAAACAAAACAAAAAAACAAAAAAAGAGTGTGAGCTGCTCTAGCAGAGGACCCCAGTTCAGTTGCAAGCAACCATGTTAGGTGGCTTATGTAGCTAGCTGTCACTCCAGGGGAACCTGATACCTTTGGCTTCTTGGACACCTGTACCAACATGTGCACACAACTATATATAGACATGCTCACATATACATAATTCAAGACAATTTAAAAATTCTACAAGCAAACAAAAGCCTTATCAAATCTGCAAAAATCCTTTCAAATGATGGAGTTGGAGCAGGTTTTGCTGGTGCATGAATGCAATCCCAGCACCCTGGAGGCTGGAAGTGCTTAAAATTCATGGCCAGCCTAGGTATAGCATGGAATCTGAAAAGCAAGCAAACATGTCAACAACAAAAAGCAAGTCATGAAGCTCAAGTCCCTCATTTATAAAAGAGGGGAAACTGAGGCCTGAAGAGTGGTGGCAAATCATTTGAAGCCTCAGAGTTCCTGCCACCTGAGTGTCAGGCCCTAAAAGATCAGGAAGGTGGGATGGATATGCACAGATACCTAGGAAAACACACATGCCTATAGAGTACTCAAGTACATGGGTGCATACTGCCCGCATGCGCAGACACAGCTCAGAGGTACAGCAGCCACCCTGCTAAGAAAACAGACTGCTGGGAGAATGACTCCTAGTTCCCTCTTGATCACCTAGGTTACAGGAAGCTAGCAGTCTGTGAGGTTTTGTTGTTTTGTCTTGGTGTTTTGAGACATTGCAGCCCAGGCTGGCCTTAAACTCATGACGAATCTCGAACCTCAGTACCTCCAGTGCTGGGGTTACAGGCGTGAGCCCATATCTGGCCTTGTTTTATCTTATTTTATTGTTATTGTTGTTAAGACAGTATTTCACCCTGTGGTCCAGGCTGTCCTCAAACTTGTGACATCTTTAGCCTCAGCCTCTGAGGATGTGGAATTACAGGTGTGAGTTGCCATGTCTGGCTTTCCTGTTGTGTTTTAGATGTAAGGAATTAAAAGTAAGCCTGGTGTGACTCGGAGCTAAGGAGTATGAGAAGAGAACCCTGAAGGGCCGTGGTATGGCTAGTGGCAGAACACATGCGTAGTATGCAGGAGGCCCTGACTTCGATCCTCGGCATGGAAAAGTAAACAATGAAGAAGACAGGAAAGGAGCAGGGACTGGAGAAACAGCCCAGCACCCACATCAGGCAGCTCACAACCATTATAATTCCAGTTCCAGGGGATCTGACCCCTCTTCTGGCCTCAGGCAGGGCACCTGCACACATGTGGCACACACAAACACACTCTTACACACAAAAAAAAAAATCTTGAAAAAAGCAGAAAACTTCCCTAACCCTAAACTGCCCATGTGGTTGGTAAAGGACAAAGGGAAGCTTGGCTGTGTATCCCACCTTAGGTCCATCTCGACTGCTCTGTGACACTCCTGACTCTGACACTTTCCCCTGTGTCCACCCTTTGTTTCTTTCCTTTCTGTTATCCTCAACACCTGTTTCAGAGTCACGTGATGCCTGGGTATTCACAACTACTCTGTGAATGGGTTCATGTTGGATTTACTTCTGGTCTAGGACCCTTCACAGGCCGTACTCTGGGAAGTGTTCAGAGAATGCCTTACACTGAACAGATGCCACCCCTGGGACGGTGCACCAAGTCTTCTTACGGCCTCACTGTGTTCCCATTTGGCTCCATAAGCAAGTGTGCATTGTGAACAATGTCCACAGATGCTCCTGGAGCCCTTCCAGGGAATGGGGTCTTAGACATGGCTTTCCTGGAGAGGGGTCTTGCCAGTGTTCATCAGTCTTCAAAAGGTGACTGCATGCCAACTTTACAATAGGAAAACAGAGGAGCGAGTACTTGGCTGTGCATCCCAGTAAATCAGTTAAGGATGCAGGGCTCCAGCTCTGCTCTCCAAGACTCCGCACACATGCGTGCTAAGAATTTGGTGGGTCTCATGTGTTTCTGTGGCACCATTTAAGTTTCATGGGCAAGAGAATCAGACCTAAGTTTACCAGTTACCAGTAATGGGATTGATTGTGTGTAGACTGCTTAATTCATCTCCCTGTGCTGCAGTCTGCTTGCTTATAAAAACAAGAATGATGTTAATAGCACCCCCACCCTCCTTGGGCAGATTCAGTGGAAGGATGTGTGGGAAAAGCCCCTGAAGGACACTGGGTTCCTGTCTGTCTTCCATTTCCATTTCCTGAGACTCC
This sequence comes from Peromyscus eremicus, assembly GCF_949786415.1. Taxonomy (NCBI): domain Eukaryota; kingdom Metazoa; phylum Chordata; class Mammalia; order Rodentia; family Cricetidae; genus Peromyscus; species Peromyscus eremicus. The sequence continues at coordinate 61,220,560 of NC_081423.1, read as the reverse complement.
ACCCACCCACCTATAAATGAGCTACACACCCAGCCCCAGACTTTTCTCTTCTTCCCTCCCTTCCCTTAAAAAAATGAAAAAAAAATGTGTGTGTGTGTGTGTGTGTGTGTGTGTGTGTGTGTGTGTGTTTTGTTTTGAGTAGTCCACAGTAGCCTCATGCTGTAGAAGTGGTTGAGCTGATCTCCAACTTGGGATCTTCCTGCCTCCATCTTCCAAATGCCAGGATTACAAGTATGTCCTCCCACCATGTCCTGGCTACATGGTCTCATGCGGCCTAGGCTGGCCTTGAACTTGTTATATAGCTAAAGATGACTTTGAACTCTTGATCCTCCTGCCTCCTCTCAATTACAGGTATGTGCCACCATACTCAAATCCCAGACCTTCCTGTAAGCCTCCTCTAGTGCTGCTGGTAGCCAGCTCACCCAGCAAGTCTCTGTCTTTCTTTGACTTTTCTGCAGCTTGTGAGCCGTCCATCATGTTACTTGGCTACCCTGACATCACGGACTGTCCATGACTTGAAGCAGAGCTTTCGGCTTGCATGGACAGGAAGTGTGCCTTAGAGTTCTTGCTTGCTTTTAGACCACTGTCCAGGATGGACATAGAGCCAAAGGGAACAGCATGACTTTGAATTTGTCAGGGCCTGAGCTTTACGGACACCTGCTAAGTGGCTCTGGCCCCTGTCCATCATCTTGCAGTTTGGGCTTCTTCATCAAAAACTCCAATCAAAGTGCCCTCTTTTCTATATTCTTGTGAGGTTCAGTGAGATCATAAAGATGGACATTCCTCTCCATCTCTACAGCCTGGCGTGTGTACAATGGAGCTCATCCAAACCAGGCTTCTTCCCTCTGGCTTTGCAATGGGCTTTCCCTGTTCATCTCCAATGCAGCTTGTAGCCGCGGACACCTGTGTTCACTCTCACACCTGCAAAGATGTGTGCATTAGAGTGTGTCTCTTGCACACCTGCTGAGACACATGCGGGAAGAATGGACATTACACTATGACCTCCTCAAGCCTGTTCTGCTCTAAGTTCTTGTTCTCAGGATCAGTAGGGACAGCAGTGTCTATTTATACTCAGGTCATCTCCTCTCTAGTCATTAGTCACAGCCCCGCAGATAGTTATTCAGTAGAGAAAAGCCCCAGAGAGCCTGTGAGTCCCTGTCTTTGAAAGCAAACCCTTCCCGCCGTCAGTAGGAGGCTCTTACCTCCCTCCCTGCTTGCTAGGACAACTTGCCTGCCTCACAGCTGCTCTGGAAGAGATAGGCAGTGTGGGTTATCAGGCCAGAGGAGGCTCCTGATCACAGTTCTCATCCACCCCAGACACAAAGATTCCTGGCCCCTTAACCCTCTCTGTGCCATGCCCTCAGGCTTGGGGCCTGGGAACAGTATGAAGCATGATGAGGCCCTGCTTCATGCAACCTGGAGTCAGGAGCACCAGGAAGTGGGGACAGCAGCATCTAGGAGCCATCTATGAAGTCTATCTGCATAGTGAACCCTCTCCTGCTCTTCACAAGTACATGAAAGCCCACAGTATACTCTGAGAGTATGCACTCTGGGAGTTTTGGTCCTGCTGTCTCCACTTTGGGAGTCCATTGGTCCCATCCCAACCCCAAATCATCTTCACCAGGGCTCTGTCTCCTTGTTCACCACCTTTTCTAGACTACTTCGGTTGTTTCCTCTGACTAGGCAATTATTTTTGACCAATCTAGACCAATTGGCCAATCTAGACCCAGTTGGACTCTATTATGGCACAAAGGCCTAAAAGACATGAGCTTCAAGTCTAGGAGTCTGGGTTCAGGTCCTGGTTCTGGAGCACACACATACTACATCACCTTGTACAAGTCTCTTCCCTTCCATGTGGCTCAGTTTCCTTATCTACTAAACAGGGGCAGCAGTAGTCTATTTTCACACAATCAACTAGAGATTAAAGGAGAAAAACATTTAATTAGAGCCAGAGTGGTGACACACACCTTTGATCCTGAGGCCAGCCTGATCCAGAACAGCCAGGGCTACACTGAGAAACCCTGTCTTAAAAATCCCACAAGACAAACAAACAAACAAAACATTAGTCTTTAGGAATTTGTAGTTTTCTTTTTTTCACAGTTGTTTTAAAAGTTAGTTTTTGAGCTAGGTGTGGTGACATATATTTTTTCTTTCTTTCTTTCTCGTGGTTTTTTTTTTTTTTTTTTTTGCTTTTCTAGACAGGGTTGTAGCCCTGGCTGTCCTGGAACTCACTCTGTAGTCCAGGCTGGCCTCAAACTCACAGATCTGCCTGCCTCTGCCTCCCAAGTGCTGGGATCAAAGGTGTGTGCCACCACTGCCTGGCTGAATTTAGGCATCCTTATTCACAATACTGGTATGAATCTTATTGTACCTACATATATGCATACTTCTGTTAGGTATGGAATGGTTGGAATACGGGATACACAGACACAGACACAGAAACACACAGACACACAGACACAGACACACACAGACACACACACACACACACACACACGAGAGCTATAGTAGTGACTATTCTCCCCTCCATTTCTATGTCTCTTTGAGACAGTGTCTCGGGCTGGAGGCTTGCCTGAACTCCTGCTCTTCCTGCTCCCACCTCCTCCAGAGTGCTTGGAACGTTTGTTCCTTTATGCATTTCTTTCTGTCTTTCTGTGGTATGGGGTGTGAATATGGGGTCTTGTGCATACTAAGCAAAGCATTCTACCACTGAGCTATGGCCCCAATCCCTTCTTTCTGTTTCTCTGATAGGATGTCATGTAATCTAGTCTGGCCTTGAACTTTCTATGTAGCTGAGGCTGGCCTTGAGCTCCTGATCCTTCTGCTTCTACTTACTCCCCAAGTGCTGGGATTTTGGCCTATACCAGCATGGCTGGCTAGGTTTCCTCTCTCTCTCTAGCTAGGGGTTGAACTTGAAGTCTTTGACATTCTTGGCAAATGCTCCATCACTAAGCCGTCTCTTCAACCCTTCAAATTAAAAGTGTAAACAGTGGATAGCTCTGAAGGATCTCTCTTGGATTCTGGGTCTGGATCTTAGGAGTTTGGCTGGGCAGTCTGGTTTGGGTGTCTTTCATCTAGATAGAGCAGAAAGAGCCTGGCCAGGTAGCTCCCTCTCTTCAGGGAGCTCAGAGCCTGCCCTTATGGTCTCTTTACCTAGACTTTGTCATAGAACAAGGACCTTAAGACAGAGCTACAGTCACATGTGGCTTAAAGACAGAGTGGCTTAAAGACACCAGGCTGGTCTTGGTGGCACACAGCTGCAGTTCCCAGAACTGTGGAGGGAAGGGCAAGAGGACCAGAAATTCAAGGCCAGTCTTGCAACATGAGTTCAAGGTCATCCTGGACTACTTGAGACCCTGTCTCCACAAAATAAAATAAAACCAACAGAAAAGAGAGTATTCTAGTCAATAAGACTGGCATCGCCATCTTGTATGACACAGTCTCAGAGAATCTCTTAGAGGTCACATCCTTGTGACCTAAACAGGGAGACCCACCCAAGCAGTCTGAAGGGGAGGCATGGGCTCTATCTTTAGTTAGAAGGACGTCAAAGGCACAGTGTAAGAGGAACATGTGGGATGGAGGATATTCTTCCACTATCTTTGGAAAGGATAATCTGCCACATACATTTTCACTTATCTATTGGCCATTCTGTGGGTGCTCGTGCCAATCATTTTTTTTTTGTATGTAGGGCATCTATTTATTAACAGTGAAAAGGCATTTACCCAAATGTGCCTGTCATTTGTGTGGATTTGTCTACTGAGTTATCTATTACCTCCTTTATTAGTAAAAAATAATAATCTGCTTTGTGGATGCTGGGAGGGTTGTTGTGTTTTAGGAGTTACATGAAACCCTTTTTCTTTTTTTTCTTTCTTTTTTTTTTTTAAAGATTTATTTATTTATTATGTATACAGTATTCTGCCTGCATGATCTCATTACAGATGGTTGTGAGCCACCATGTGGTTGCTGGGAATTGAACTCAGGACCTTTGGAAGAACAGCCAGTGCTCTTAACCACTGAGCCATCTCTCCAGCCCCGAAACCCTTTTTCAAAAGACCAAAAAAATCATGCTATTAAGTTATCATTGACTTGTAAGTGGTCGTTTTTACCCCCCTTTCTCCCTACCTTCTCCCCCCCTTCCCTTCCTTGCATTCAGAGACAGGGTCTCATCGATCCCAGATTGGCCTCCAATTCCTGTGTAGTTGAGAATGACCCAGAACTGCTGATCTTGCCTCCACCCCCGGGGGCTGGGATTACAGGCCTGCACCATTACTAAAGGCTTTAGGTGTGGTGAGATCAAGCCCAAGCTCTGAGCACGCTAGGCAAACACCTCACTCACTGAGCTACATCCCCAGCTCTTCTTCTGAACCAAGGCAGCATTCTATAGCCCAGGCTGGCCTCGGACTTGCCTTGATCCTCTTGCTTGTGTTTCTCCTCAGGCTGGTGATTTCAGGTTGGTTCCATTGTGTTAGTGCAGATGGGATGCAGGCTCTTTGCTAGATAGAGATGTGATAATAACCTGGGTGTACTTGCCTTGTTTTTATAATTTTTTTATCTTTAACATGTTTGAGTGTTTTCTCGCGTGTATGTCTCTGTACCACATGCATATCTGGTCCCCATGGAGGTCAGAAGAGGACATTTGGTTCTCTGGTACTAGAATTAGAGACGGTTGTGAACCACCATGTGGTGTTGGGAACTGAACCAAGAAGTGCTCTTAGAACCTGAGCATCTTTCCTGCACCCCGCCCCCCACAAGTCCCCTTTAAAAAGTTTCTTTTGATGATTGCAGTTACTTTGGTGGTCTAATAAATAGGTTAATTTTTATTATTTTTTTTTTAGGCAGGGTTTAACTCTGTAGTTGAGTCAGGCTTTGAACTTACGTGCCTCGTGAGGGCTGAGATTATAGGCTCAACTTTTTTATTTTTTATTTATTTATTTATTTATTTTTGGTTTTTCGAGACAGGGTTTCTCTGTGTAGCTTTGCGCCTTTCCTGGGACTCACTTGGTAGCCCAGGCTGGCCTCGAACTCACAGAGATCCGCCTGGCTCTGCCTCCCGAGTGCTGGGATTAAAGGCGTGCGCCACCACCGCCCGGCTTTTTTTTGTTTTTTAAGACAGGGTTTCTCTGTGTAGCCTGGTTGTTCTGGAACTCATTCTGTAGTAGACCAGGTTGGTCTAGAACTCAGAGATCCACCTGCCTCTGCCTCCTGAGTACTGGGATTAAAGATGTGCATCACCACTGCCTGGCTCAACTTTTTTTTTTTTTTTTTTTTTTTTTTTTTTAAAGATTTATTTATTACATACATATACAGTATTCTGCCTGCATGTATCCCTGTAGAGCAGAAGAGGGCACCAGATGTCATTACAGATGGTTGTGAGCCACCATGTGGTTGCTGGGAATTGAACTCAGGACCTCTGGAAGAGCAGTCAGTGCTCTTAACCCCTGAGCCATCTCTCCAGCCCTTTTTTTTTTTTTTTTTTAGACTGGATTTCATGTAGCCCAGGCTAGCCATGTAGCTGGTTACGACCTTGAACTCATAATCCTCTTGCCTTTACTTCTTGAGTGACATGACTATAGATCTGTGCCATCAAGCCTTGTTTAGTATTTCTTTAGGCAGGATCTTACCAGGTGGCCCTGGCTGGCCTGAATTTGCTATGTAGAGCAGGCTAGCTTTGAACTCAGAGATCTACCTGCCTCTCCCAGAGTGTTGGGATTAAAGGGCTATGCCAGCACACCTCGAACAGATTAGAATTTTCTAAAAATTTTATTCATTAGTATTGTGTGTGCATGATGTGTAGGGAGGTACACGCATGCAGTAGCATCTGTGGAGAAGTAGAGGACGACTTGTGGAGTCAGTTCTCTCCTCCACCTTTAAGCAGGTTCCTGAGTTGAACTCTGGTAGTTAGGTTTGTATGAAAGCACTTCTACAAGTGAACCATCTCCCCAGCCCCACGTGTGCTGTGTGAGTGTATGTCTGTGTGTGGTATGTGAGTGTGTGAGTGTGGTGTGTGTTGTATGTACATGCTGCAGGTGCATGCAGCCTTGTTGCTCCGCCTTGTTCTTTGGAGAGTTCTCACTGAAGCCCGAACTTCCCTTTTTTGGCTAGGCTGAGTGTCGCAATCCTATCCCTCTCCCACTCTAGCACTGGGGTTACAGGGGTATATGGATGGCTACACTGTTTTTATGTGGGGGCTGGGATCTGAACTCAGGTTCAACAAGTGCTCTGACCCACTGAATCATCTCCCCAGCCCCACTCTTGTCTGCACATTAAGAAACCTTGCTGATGTAGTGGCATACGCCTGTAATCCCAGCACTTGGAAGGCGAAGGCAGAAGGAACCGGAGCTCAAGGTCAGACTTGATTACATAGCAAGTTTGAGACCAGCCTGGGCTACATGAGAACCTGTCTCCAAGCAAAAAACCCACAAATAGCAATTAAAGAATACTGAGGCCTGAGAAGATTATTTATCAACAACAGAATTAAAATTTAAGTTAAAATACAAGCAGCCCTATCAGAGTTCATGCTTTTTTTTTTTTTTTAGATTTATTTATTTATTTTATGTATACAAGCTCAATTGAACTCAGGACCTCTGGAAGAGCAGCCAGTGCTCTTAACCTCTGAGCCATCTCTCCAGCACCAAGTTCATGCTCTTAAGCCTGAGAAGAGAGAGAGAGACCTGGGCTAGAGCAGCTCTGGCAGCGAGCCTGTAACCTGCCCCACCCTCTCCCAGGTCTTGCCTCAGTGCCAAGGTCGGTCTCTACTGAGGGCAAGGCCAGTATAGTGATGCCGCCCAGTGGCTAGGGTAGGCAAGAGCAACCCTGATGCTGATGTGGTTACCTGGGGGGACCCAGTTGGTTCTTGGTTCCTACTCTCTCTCCTCATAGAACACGCAAGGAAAGGTGTGGGCATAAGAGATCTTTATTTTCACCAGAGGGGCCAGGCAGTGGGGCAGTGCAACATCCAAACCCCAGACCAGACATGCAGCATTCACATGCAGAACAGCTACACAGGCTGGGGCGGGGCCAGGAGTGGGGACTGGGACCATGGGACACCCTTGCACCCCTACTAGGAGACTTGGGCACTGGGCTCTTCTGCCACCAATGGTGCAAAGACACAGAAGATTTAGCTGCTTCCCATGGCTGGAACCCCATTGTGCTGGCCAAGAAGAAAATGGCATAGAGTGAGGTTTGGCCAGTCTACAGCACTTGGTTCTCTTAGGGTTGGCACAGCCTTGCCTCCCGGGAGAGCCCATGCCCAGGACAGCATAGCACTAGCAGGAAGAGCTATAGACTTCCCTGTCCCCAACAGAGCTATACATTGACCTCGGAAAGACTTAGTAGAACTGGACTAAGACCCACCCCGCCAATCAAGGACAAGCCAGGGAAGGGGATGTCCCTGAGCACGAGCAGGGCCTCCTAAGGCAGTGGTAAACTGAGGAAGCTGCTATGGACAGGAGGCCTTGCCTCTGTGCCTCTGGGATGCAGGGCAGGGGGGCGGGGATAACAGCAGGCCTGGGGGGGGGCGGTGAAGGGCATTACTCTGGGCCCAATAGGCCATGGCCACTCAAGCCTCAAAGGGCAGGAGTGTGTGGGTTGTGGGCTTCCTGTAACAGAGTTTAGGAAGTTCAGACCAGGAGAAAGGAGAGTGAGTGTCCTACCCAGAACCCTCGCACCCATGCTGGGTTCTGCCAGGGCTAGGGAAGACAGACAGAGACATGTAGAATTGAAGGCACCAGGATTCTGAGGAGCAGTGGGGCCACTCCTTACAGACAGACAGTGATTATGATAAACAACTTCAACTTCAGCTTGAACTATCTGATGTGTGTGGAGGTGAGAAGAAAGGGGGAGAGAAAAAGATAGCCAGAGGAAGAGGCACATATGGCAGAAGAGAAAACACACTAGATGAATGTGGCAGTTGATGTGAGGGTGTGGGAGAGAGAGGAAGAAAAGGCTAACAGGAGAGAAGGGAGGATAGCCAGAGATGGCCTGAACACGCCGCAGTTCTGGTCCCTACAAAATAAGGCACCAGAGTAGTAACGTCCTCGTTGTCCCTGTGATGTTAAGAGGTGCTGGGAAGGTAGGCAGCTGCTGAAGGCCGTGCGTCTGCAGGAGCCTCATACCTGTGCACCAGTGGCATTCTTGATCAGGGGTATCTGCAAGGATGAAAGACCGTATGAGGGCTGCTGCCCTGAACCCATCTGCTGTGCGGTCCCGGGGGCTGTCTAGGGATCCCACCACGGAAAGGTACACACCTTTGAGAGGTCCACACCAGTGAGGGCATGCACAGAGGCAGGCAGTTCTGCTAGCAGCCGGTTCACTTCTGACGTCACCTTGCTGTTGTCCCCACTGAGAACGACAATCTCATCGACTTTGGTCAGCGGGGCGGAGATTTTGGCAGCAATCTAGGAGGTGGGTGTTTGGCGTTTAGACAGTGCCGACTCTGTTCGTCTCTCCTGTACGGCACTTCCCTTTTCTTCTCCATGTCACCCACACCCAAAGCAACCCGGCAGCGAGGGACGGCCACAGAGGTCCATGAGCCTGCGGGAGGGTCCCTGCCTGCCCGCTGAGTGTTTTCATCATACCCTCCAGCAGAGTGTGGATGTTACAGACGGGGCCCAGAGAAATCCTGACACTTGCCCAGTGGTCAAGCAAGGAGACCAGAACTTTGAGTGCAAGCCTGGGTGGGAGGGAGCCTCACCTGGGGAAGGGCCTCCAGCACCAAGGCCATCTTGGCTGCGTCCCCGTACTTCTGGTAGGCCTCAGCCTTAAGCTTCATCCTCTCAGCCTCTGCCTTGCCCATTGCCTCAATGACTGCTGCCTCTGCCTCTCCGATTTTGCGGATCTTCTCAGCTTCTGCTTGTGCCAACAGGACTTGCTTCACCCTGAGGGAGCCCAGGCCACGCAGATCAGTTAGTTAAGAGGTGCTGGGGCTCTCTCGAACCTTACCTGGGGCCCAGCACACCCTCTAGCTCTCTGCTCTGGTGGCTGTTAGGGGCGGGAGACATTTGAAGAGGAAGGCCTGTCTTGCTAGCTCTTGTGGAACACAAGTCACCAGTTCCCAGCTGCAAGTGGGAGGGGCCAACGAGGAGGCCTCTGTGCTGAGCACTATCCCAGATACCCTGGACTCTTAACTTACTGAGGAGTCCTCCAGACAACAAGCCTGGGGGCTTATCTGCTTCACAGAAAGGGGCAGACTTGGGCAAGGGGGTGGCTTAGCTTCCAAGCTGTGGCTGGGAGCATGGAGAACACTGATGGTGGGGCAGCCTGATTAGCCTGCCTGCGGGGCCCAAGTGCTCACTTTTCGCCCTCAGCAATCTGCTGGATGCGGTGGGCCTCTGCCTCTGCAGGGCGGCGCACGGTGGCGATGAGCTCCTTGTCTGTGCGGAGGATCTCCTGGGTCTCCACAGCGATCTGCTTCTTGCGCTGCACTACCTCAATCTCAATCTCTTCCTGCCGGATCTTCTGCTGCTCTCGGGCCCCCTGCAGCTCGTAGGCCAGCTGGGCCTCAGCTGTCTGTAGCAGGAGGATTGGCATGAGACGGTGGACAGCATACCCTGAGGCCTGAGCCCTATGCCTGGGGACCTCGGGCTTCTCACCTTCATGTTGACCTCTTCGCTGAAGGCTGACTTTTGCAACTCAAAGGCTCTCTTGGAGTCAGCAATCTTAGTGTCTGCCATGAACTTCACATCTAGCATCTCCTTCTTGCACTCAGCTTCCTGGGAGTAGCAAGGGGGTGGTGGTGGTGAGGATTAGCTGAGGGACCACAGGGCCATCAACCCTGAGCTCCCAGTCCTGAGGCATGAAAGGGAAAGCCTGCATACCCGGATGCCTGCGTCCCGTTCTGCCTCTGCCACACCAATGTCTGCATCTCTCTGCACCACAGCAGTCTGCGTCTTGCCCAGGGAGCTCAGATAGTCTACTTTGTCATAAACGTCCTACGGAAGGAAGGAGGCACAGTTGTCCCTGGGAACAGTCTTAAGTACAAAGGGTGCCCCTCCTACCAGGCACCCATCTCCCAGATGGACACAAGGGTATAGCCTTCCTAGTACACCTTACCTTGATGGTGAAGCTGAGGATTTCGATGCCCATACGGCCAACATCAGGGGCTGCCACTTCCCGGACCAGCTTGGCAAACTGGTCTCGGTCCTGATAAATCTGTTCCACAGTCAGAGTCCCTGAGGGACAGAAGGAGCATAAACCAATCTCCAGGGACTAGCCAGCTGAGAGAGGGAGGAAGCATTTGAGGGCAAGCCTGAGTGCATGCAAGGGTCAAGCAATATGAGCTGGATCTTCCTGAAGTTCCTTTTCAAGGGTTTAACTCTGAGCTTCCTTGTGTAGGGACCAGGGTGAATGAGCAAACGTGTCCCAAGCGGTACTAGATAGCTGAGCAGTCCGCCACCTGCCACTTCAACACCCTTCCTCCCCAAGTCCCCACTTAAAAAAAAAAATTTTTTTTTTTCTTTTGGTTTTTCAAAACAGAGTTTCTCTGTTTAACTGTGCTGGCTGTCCTGGAATTCTCTCTATAGACCAGGCTGGTCTCGAACTCAGAGATCTGCCTACCTCTGTCTCCCGAGAGCTGGAATTAAAGATGTCCACTTCTACCACCTGGTAATGGTAGCTTTTTAAATTTAATTTTAATTTTTTTGAGACAGAGTCTCTCTGCAGAGTCCCTGGCTGGTCTTGCACTATGTACAGCCTTGATCTCACAGAGATCCAGTTGCCTCTGCCTTTAAAGTGCTGGGATTGAAGGCGTGTACACCACCCACTCCAGCATGTGATGGCTTTTTAAAGAACCTTGGGTTCTAAAGATTGAACACAGGTCCTCTTGCTTGTAGACAAGCACTTTACCAATGCAGCTATTTCCCCAAGCCTATTTTCTTTTCTTTCTAGTGCTGGGGCTCAAACACAGGGCCTTTTGCATGCTAAGCTTCATCACTGAACCACACCTTCAGTCCACCTTGAGTTTGGAAATTAAAAACTTAGAAAATGTTTTAGCTCAAACCTCAGTGGGACAGGCTCCCGGCCCAGCCATGCACATGTTCTGGCCCTGGCTCAGAGGCTGGGCAGGGCCTCACCAAGGATGGAGCGTAGATGCCCTTCCAGGGTCTGTAGGACGACGTTCTTAATGTCCTGCACATGCTTGCCCAGGAACTGTTCACAGGCCACGGCCAGGAGTTCCTTCTCGGTCATGATTTTCACCTGCCAAGGACACAGACAGCTGAGTCAGCTGCAAGGCAGCTAGAGGCCCAGGCCCTGAGCTGCAGAGGCTGGCTGACAGCTGTGCTCCATCCCTCCTTGTCAGACTGCTTGGCCCTGGGGCTGCAAAGGGGGCTTCCGAGACCCCTGAAGGAGAGCGGCACCACCAGGAACTGAGGTTCAGTCTTCCCTGGGGGTCCCAGGTCCTGATCTGGCCCTCTCCCACACCCATTTTCCCACCCTCCAGCCCACTGTTTTCCCACCAGCTCATCCTCTGCAGCCTCGGAAGACCCTCCGGCTTAGAGGCAGGAGTGTGAAAAGGAGAATGAGCAATAAGGACGCATACAGACAAATGGAGTTGGAAAGACCCTAGACAGGGTAGGAGACAGTTCCTCAGGGTGTAAATGACAGTGTCTTTGCCTCTCCAGGTGTTCTGTCAACTCCCTCATCAGAGACAATAACAGGGAGAGAACCTCACTGCCCTGTGAAGCTGAGGGTGGGTTAGGGTGAGACACCCCTCCCAGGCCCCAGCCGAGGTAGATAAGCAGCTCCTAGAATACCCAGAGGCCAGAACTCCTCGGCCTCACAGTCTCTTCCTCTGAGCTACCCAGGGAACAAGGGAGGCCTGAACCCTGGGGTCCGTTGGGTCCTATGCCTGTAAAAAACGAGGGTGGGTTAGTGAGACAGGAGCCCTCAACACTGGTTTGTCTTGAGAGGGCCACTGGGGAGAGAAAGAGTGTCTGTTAGTTTTGCTGGGAGGCCAGTCAGGCCAAGTGGGCATGTTCCAATGATGGTCCTGGTGCAGAGTGACAGGAGTTCTGGAGAGAGACATCCCCTGGCTGCTCTCCTCTCCTCCTCCCCCAAAACCCAGAATGGGGACAAGGCACCTCAATGGACATGCGTGGGGCTGCTGAGTTACTATACCTGGGCGACACCAGTCACAGTTAAAGCTACCCCCTCGGCCGTCTCTACGTCCTCACAGCGGGGCTGCAACGTCATAATCTCTAAGGAAATCCTGCCAAGAAATGCAAAACAGGGACATAGGTCTGGGGGCCCAGGGCTTGGGGTGTGGAAGAGTCCAGTATCTCACTGCTCCGGCCGGGACAGACCAAAGGTCCCGGTAAAGAGGAGTCTTCAGAGGTATGTAGCTGGCTGTGTGTGGAGGGAAGGGAGGGAGGAGGTGGCTCCAGGGGAAGCAGGTAAGTGGGTGACATATGTATACATATGTGTTATGTTGTTATGTTCATCATCCTGGCTTGAATTGTAAGGAAAATCAAGCAAGAAAGAAGAGGCTGTGGTGCTCTGGGGCTGACGGGCACAGGGACAGCCTAGGCTATAGCGGTGTATGTGTGCATGTGTGTTCTAGAACAGAGAGCAGATGCTGGGACCCCAGGCTGTCATGAAGGCTGTGCGTGGGTGTCGCCTGAATGTTCCCCAGGGGTCCCTACTTACTCCCTGGGTCTACTCAGTACCTCAGTATGCCTTAGGAGGCTCTCTAGAAAGCTCTGCCTACTGGGCAGGCATGCTGAGGGTATGCCCACAGCTAGGCCGATATATAAATAACCCTACACTTGCCCCTTGCCAGAGAAGCTGTCTGGCCCTTCTCCCTGGCCACAGGTCATGGCTTGAAGGACACCCTTTGGTATTGGGCCTATGCAGGTTACAGGGAAAACGCAGCCTGGAGTTACACTAGCATATCACCCTTAGAAAGAGCTGTTGTCCCCTAACAATGTGACTCCTCATGTCTTCATTTACCTAAGCTAAAAAGGTCCCGGGGCACTGTCAGAGGTCTCAAGGGTAGCGCTGGTAGAGAAGGAATTACCCTTGCCGAGGGAAGCCTGGACACTACTTGTACCACACAGGGGTACAGACCTCTGTACTGGAGCTGCCTTTGTCTTGGGTGCAGAGGCTAATGGGTGAGGATGTCCTTCCTCGCTAGAGCTGGTGGGACCGGTAAGGAACAAAGTGGGGATGCTGGGTTTTTGCCTGAGAAGACTGCAGGGCAACTTAGTGTTGAGGAAAGGGAAGGGCAAGGTGCTGTTTAAACCTCTCTAGCCTGGGGAGCTACTGGCAACAGCTGGCAGGGGCTTCTGATGGGCACTGCTTCATTCCCAGTTCCTGAAACTAAGACAGTGCACACCAGAGCTGACACACGAAGCAAGGAAGACGGGAATCTGCACGCCACAGAGAAAAACTCTTGGAAATGCTCAGCAGTCTAGCCAAGCTCTGGCTGCATGACAGCCCCTGGGGACCCGACAGAACTTGCAGACCCCGAGTGTTCTCTACCTGTAGCCTTAACGGGGGCAAAGGCAAGGAACCTGAGGGTCTACCTGAATCTACCCTGGCACCTAGAGCAGCAGCAGAGGGCGGGGGGAGGCACACTCTCAGGAGGAGATTCCATCCAGCTTCTGCCTGCCAGGCCCCACAGGGCAGGAAGAGAAGGTTAGACATAAAGGAGGAAGCAGGTGGGTTATTACCTGTGCAACCCCTGTTACGAATAGCGGGACCCCCTCCGACGTCTCAATATTCTCACAGCGACACAGGATGGTCATAACCTCCAGAGACAGTCTGAGGAGCAGCCAGGGGGTAGGGCAAGGTGGGGACAGGAAGGGTAGGAAGGACACAGTAAACACACATCGTGGTTACCAGATAAGCACGGATGCCTGACACACAGGGCATGGTGTGGTGTTCTCAATACATCCACCCACCCCCGCCAGCTCAGTCGAAGGCTGCAAGGAACACAGGAACCCCCCTTGCTGGCCTGAGGCTTTCTAGCCTCTCATCTTGTCCCCACCCCCTCTTCAAGCAGAGCCTGCTGGGCTGGGGAAGAGGTCTGCTAGTGTCCAGAGCCCAGGGGCCTATGCAGAGAGCACCCAGGTTGCAACAATGTCACTTTCCAAGACACTCCTGCTGTGATCTGGGGAACTAGCCTTATCTCCATATCTCCACCCTCCTAACAGGAAAACCTGTTTCCAGAAGTCAGGATGGGGTGGCCACTCTGGGAATTAACAAGCCACAGCAAATACTTAATCCTGTTTGGGGAATGGACCCTCAAGGTTGGGGTTAATATCACTAAAGGCCATTTAGATCAGGAAATCTCAAGGAAAATTTGGAATGTTTGATTGGGAAGGGGGATCTGAGAAGGCTGGGAAAGAAAGAATACTTTGCAAGAAAATTCACAGAGATTGATTGAGTGACGATGGGATGATATTATTTGGAATCCCAAAGTTGGGGATGGGCAAAGAAAAGAGTACTAGTAAAGAAAACAAGTGGGCGGTGGTGGCGCACACCTTTAATCCCAGCACTCGGGAAGCAGAGCAGGTGGATCCCTGAGTTGGAGGCCAGCCTGGGCTACAGACCGAGTTCCAGGACAGCAGGGGTACACAAAGAAACCCGTCTCAACAAACCAACCAACCCAACCAACCAACCAAACAAACAAACAAAAAGAAAAAGATGAAACAAAGTGCCTGTAGGCTGGGAGATTCACTCCAGCTGTGTGCACATGTGCAGGGCAGTGGTACAGGCAGAGGCAGGCTATAGATAGTGTGAATGGGTTCCTTAAACCCAAGGAAGGGCAAGCAGAGGCTGAGAGTGAAGGGGCAGAGGCTGGTGGATGGGGTGGGAAGGCTGGGGAGGGACAGGCTGCTCTCACAGCTGCAGCCTGGGGGCTCTGGCCATGCAGATGTGCAAAGGTTGCCTTCAGTTGATCCTTCATACTGGCACCCCCTGGCCCAGAGGACTTTTGACATTTTTTTTCAGTGCTGGGTCTGGAACCCAGGGCCTTGAACATGCTGGACAAATACTAAACCACTTCACTCCACCCTGACCTGGCTCAGACAGGACCCAGCAGAGGCCTTCTTCTGGGAAAGGAGGGAGGAGAAGGAAGAAGAGGGAAGGGAGGGAGGGGAGAGGAAGGGGAGGGAGGGAGGGAGGGAGGGAGGAAGGGAGGGAGGAGGGAGGGAGGCGAGGGAGGGAGGGAGGGAGGGGAGAGGAAGGGAGGGAGGGAGGGAGGGAGGGAGGGAGGGGAGAGGAAGGGAGGGGAGGGGAGAGGAAGGGAGGGAGGGAGGGAGGGAGGGAGGGAGGGGAGAGGAAGGGAGGGAGGGGAGAGGAAGGGAGGGAGGGAGGGAGGGAGGGAGGGAGGGAGGGAAGGGAGAGGAGGGAGGGAGGGAGGAGGGAGGAGGGAGGGAGGGAGGGAGGAAGGGAGGGAGGGAGGGAGGGAGGGAGGGAGGGGAGAGGAAGGGAGGGAGGGAGGGAGGGAGGGAGGGAGGGAGGGAGGGAGGGGAGAGGAAGGGAGGGAGGAGGGAGGGAGGGAGGAAGGGAGGGAGGGAGGGAGGGAGGGAGGGAGGGAGGGAGGGGAGAGGAAGGGAGGAGGGAGGGAGGGAGGAGGGAGGGAGGGGAGAGGGAGGGAGGGAGGGGAGAGGGAGGGAGGGAGGGGATGGGAGGGAGGGAGGGAGGCTGCAGCTCAGATGCCAGAAGTAGAATCCCTCAGGTAAGGAAAGAGCTATCACATAAGGGCCTCGGGAATATAGAGGATGCTGCAGCGAAGAAAAGCCAGAGGATTCACCTGCCTTGAAGAAGGATGGCCAGCATCACAGCTGGGTGACCGACACCCACCAGCTGTGCAAAGTTCTCCAAAAGGGAGGCTGAGTTACATGCCTGATTCTTCTTTCTTTTTAAAGACTTTTACATTTTATTTTTACGTCTAGAAGTGTCTGCCTGCATGTATGACTGTGTACCGTGCGTGCCTGCTTCCCAAGGAGGTCAGAAGAGGGCATCAGACCCCTTGGACTGGGAGTTACAGACAGTTGTGAGCGGCTATGTGGGTGGTTAGGATTGAACCTGGGTCCTCTGCAAGAGCAATAAGTGTTCCTTTATGTTCTTTACCACCAAGCCAAGCCTCCAGACCCACTCCCCTTCTGTTTAGAGTCTACAGCCTAGCCTGTTAGTCAAGAACTCTCCGTACCCCAATTCTGTGTTGAACTTCAGGTCTAGTCTCTTGAGTTGGCCACCACACTAGGTTAGAGGCCTCTGCTCTGACCCAGAAGGCTCCTGCCAGGCTAGGGAAATAAAGGTAGCAGCTACGGAGATGTCCCACACGTGGCTGAGAAGGGGCTAACTCAGAAAGGGGGAAAGAGGGAGGAGGCTGCAGGTGAAGCCTGCTCACCCAGAGGGAGCATGGTGAACTTGAGGTCCGCTCTGACCTCCCTACCTGCTGTCTGTCAGGGACACTTAGCCTTCCTGTCTTGGAGCTCTGCTCCCTGGGGTAAGGAGGAGGAGACCTGAGATGGAGAGAACAGGAACGCACGGCCATTGCCTCAGCAACAGCTAGCCGTACAGGACCAATCTCTGGCCGGGTCTAGCTGTCTGGGCCTGGTGTGTGGGTGTCCTTTGGAGGGTGTTCCCATGCCTTCTGGCAGGCTAGCTGATCCAGCCAGGTGTGCCTAGGACTCTCTGAAGTGGAAACTGTGGCTGATTATGACATTGATGGTCTTGGGAGAGAAGAAGTCCCTCAGGATCCCCTTAGGTAGCAAAAATAGAGTAAAGGGGAAGACAGGAGAGTGGGAGGGGGTTACTGGGAATCAGTGATGTTAGAAAA